>NW_020455655.1:3307305-3458843 GCF_003342845.1 Nothoprocta perdicaria
GGGCTCTTCGCGCGCGCTGCCTGCCCAGCCGCGGCCCCCCTCCACCCCGCAGCCATGCCCTGCTCCGAGTGCGAGCCGCAGCCCGCCTCGCCCGGCAAGCGGCCGCGCGCCGCCCAGCGCCTCCGCTTCGCCAGGCTCTCCGAGAACGCGCGCGCGCCCACGCGCGGCTCCGCGCGCGCCGCCGGCTACGACCTGTACAGGTGAGGGGGCCCGGGGCGGCGGCGCCTTGCGCGGCTCCCGCGCGCTCCGTGCTGCGCGGAGCCCGCGGCCCCCCGGCCAGGGCCGGGCACCCTCCCGGGGCCTGGCACGTCGCTCCGTGACCCCCGCCGCGCTTCCCTCTGCCCCACGTCTCTACTTCCAGGGATGGCCTRCACACTTGGGAATAATAATAATACTCATAATAACAGTGGCTAATAGTGCATAGGAAAACTACGGGTATTTTTCAACCGTTGGGAAACCCCAGGCCGAGGTACAGGCCTGGAACATCAAGACAGGCTCGCTGTGCTGTTGCCACGCTTCCCTTGCATTAAACCTCCATTTGGATAGCTACAAACCGCCCTTAAAAGCCACATAGCCCCAGGGCCCAGAGTCAGACCGTGGGAATGATGCACGAACTTGCTGAGGAAAAATAAGTCGTTGTTACCTGAAATTATTTCATATTTTTTTTTGATTACAGTTCACTTGCTGTAGGAAGCTTAATTGGAACAGTCTTTTTTAGAATTTCTGCCTTTGGACAGAAAATTGCATATCTACATTGAACTCATGGAGAATTACATGTTAAACTAATCTGTCTGATTTACAGGTTAAAAACATGCAAAAATAGCAATCTTAGTATTATGCTGTTCTAATGACCCTCCTGAAGTCTTAAGATAGGCTATCCCTGTTGTGATAGGACTGCATTTTACAGATAGGCCAGATCTGGTGCAGATCCTTTCTTTTTTTTTTTTTTTTTTTTAAATAAATACTGTGGTAGGTCATCCCTACATCCCATGAGGAATAATTATGGATAATTTTATTTCTAAGTTACAGAGAAGTTTGGGTTTTTTTTATATATATATATATTTTCTCTCTACATAAAGCTTTTTTTTTTTTCCCCACCCCTGTTTTCTTTAATTTAGCGCCTATGACTGTGTGATACCACCTATGGAGAAGGCGGTAGTGAAAACAGATATTCAAATTTCACTTCCTGCYGGATGCTATGGGCGTGTAGGTAAGTAAACAGACTGTGAAAAGGCTTTAGCAGAACAGTTTTGGTAACTGTGAACTGTGGTTGAGGTAGAGCCGTTTCACGTGACCTAGGTTAGTCATATCTTTCCATTTTTTATATAGTTACACAGATTTATTCCTTGAAGCTGGGGAGCACCTGCACCCACTGTACCCACAGTAAAGTCACAGTAGGAAGTTTGACAGAATCCTTTCATTTGGATGGGCTCTGAAGCTTTCCAGATTCTTCCACACAGAGTAAAACCCATGACTGTGTGATTTGTTAAGTCTGGTACTAGACATTTCTTGTCAAAAACATTTGAGGTTTGGTATATATCAAATGACAAAGTCTCATAACTTACATACAACTGGTATCAGGGTCTGCAGCACATCCCCCTTCTAGGGCTTAGACTCAGCTTAAGGCTTAGGATGATCTGTGCTACTTCTGATCTGTGAAGGAGCTAACTTTGGTCTTGCCCAACTAAACTCTCTAATTTAGCTAACTGAACCTGTAGAAAGGGAATGCACCTCAGGCCCCAATATGCTTATATGCTAGAGCATATAAACCTTTAACAAGTAATAGCACATGACAGATGTACCCCTGACTGTTTAAAAACTAAAGARAAAGTACTAGTGTAATTAAAGTTTGTCCAGTTACTGAGGGAATCTATGCAAGGTATTTGGGAATATTCTGTGCATTGTCTGAATTATTTATAAATTCTTAATGCTGTTCAAAATAAACGCACTGCCGCACCAATGGGAGAACATAGTAGAGCTTGCAGTGCGAACGAAAAGGGAGATAGCACACATTTTTCCTATCCCAAAATAAAAATTTGGGAAAGAGTGACATTTTAGCAGCCCTRTTAAAGGAGGCTAAAATAGGTAAAGACCTGCATGTCCTTTGGTTTACCTGTTATTCTTAGTTTAATTTTTTTAAACTTCTTACCAAATATTATTTTCTATTGTAACTTGAACAGGTTGACTTTCAACAGTCTTTTGAGATCATTCCAGAGGAGTGGTAACAGCCAAAATAAAAGATTAAACAGTCCTTGTCTGTTCTAGCCTTCCTCTGTGGAAGAAATCCTTTCTGCATTTGATGGTCTGAATATGGTCTTATTTAGAAGATTTAAAAATTGTCAACTGCAGCAGATGATACTGTTTAGTATATACCAAAGCACATAGAGTAACATTCATTAGTTTTATAAAGAGTCTGAGAAGTGTTCTTGAAGCTGAATGCAATCTAATCTCTAAATATTGTGCAAAATTTTCTTGTTTATTACATATTCTTTTTTTTTTTCCTCTTTTTTTAGCACCACGTTCTGGTTTAGCTGCAAAGCACTTCATTGATGTTGGTGGTAAGACTTTTATCATTAAGAAATTTTTGAAAGTATTGATTAAAGTAYATTGATTTCACCTTGTAATTTGTAAATAAATAACACTAGCTTCATTAACAGCCAGAAAAAAGAGGATAATAAAGTTATATAAAWCCTATATATGCTTTGTGGTAGTCTTTTCAATCCTAAACTAGAAAATACTGGAATGAAATGAGAAATATTTAGTAGGATAACCTGCATACAGTTCTTTGAAAAGCTCATAGTTTACAAACCACACATGGGAGCCTCTGTTAAAAAGTCCTGCATAAATATTATCACAATGCAGAGACAGTATCTATTTCAGTAATAGTTCRTTTTCAAAAGACCTGTAGAGTAAATAAAGGGTGAGGGAAAAAGATTAGTGAGCAATCAAGAATCTGTTCAGAATTCACATCTGCTAGGTGTGGATGCTTTCCCAACAAGTGACATGCCAAACTTCTGACAGGCTAAGACAGTGTGTCAGTCTGCCAGTTCCAATGCATGATTTTTCCAAAAATGACTTAGATGATTTCCACCCAACATATGTCATTTAGAAAAGCGCTTTCGTGCTCAGCAGCGTATGCAATTTTTGCAACTCGGTATTCTGGAAAGGCAGAATGCCAAGGGAGAAAAGCTTTTTAAAAAAAAAAAAAAAAAAAAAACCACTAACATATTTTGCCAGTACACCCAGTTGCATAAACTGAGTTTCTGACCCTGTACAAAAAGGAGGCTGTTTGGTCCCTAACCCAAGGATAATAGATTCTCTAGTATAAATAGTATAGCCTTACCTCAAAATCCAGATGGTGGTTATATTTCCGTAGATATAAACTCATTTAAAAGAAACCCAATTCCCATAGATAGGGAATTAATTTGGCAATATCTTCACACTGCTGTGTCTTTAATGTAATTTGAGATTATGGCTTTGGCAGTATTTTGGTTCTTCAGCATAGCATTAGACTAATGTTTTTTGTCATAAAATACTTCAAAAATATTGTTTTTTTTGAAATACAAACAACCTGCAAGTCCAAGTACGCATTTGAAAGAAGTAGTCCCTTTCCCCATCATATGAAAAGYCTTCATCCTCAGAAGCATATGGGAAGTACAATTCCTGTCTACTAGACAATATGTCTGAAAACCATCTGAATCATTACAAGTACCATTTACTCRATGGCTAGGCTTTAAAAAAAATTAGTGTTTTAATTAACATTTTTCTCCTCTAAATGAGTAATAGAAGTGACTTGTATTTTAAATATTGCTGACCACATTTCAATCAAGAAGTGTTTATCAATCTTTTCTATCTTGGATCATAAGACTATTTTCAAATCCTAGAGAGCACACTTACCTTCCTCTTTCATCCCATCACATTTCTTTGAACTTTCCAATCTATTGACTCAGGTCAAAGACACCAAATTAATGGACAATTAATTATAGAAAGTGCATGAATCTTAATTATTTTTTGCTATTACCAGATTACTMGGTTGTTCTTTGTAATGTGTTTGTGTAGCACAAACTGAACTATCCYCCTTAATTCTGTTTCCTCACAGCTGGTGTTATTGATGAGGATTACAGGGGAAATGTTGGTGTGGTACTCTTCAACTTTGGCAAGGAATCTTTTGAAGGTAAGTGTTAAGCTTGGCAAAGCACATTTTCACCCATGTCATTGGAAATAAGGGTTTTGTTGTTAAAGTGGATGAAGAGTTATAATTAGCTGAGAACAGTTTTCTTTTTACAGTTAAAGGCATGGAAACTTAATGTCTTGTCAAGGCAACATGAAAAGTTTCCACTCTTAGTCAATTCAGAGGCATGGAAAAATTTAGCTAAGCTTTATATTCATAAGCTGTACTGAAGTACAACTTTGTGGTAAGTTTCTTTGTTACTCAGCAGAAAAGATGTTTTAGTTGAAAATATTTGAGCTAAGCTACTTCAGGATCTCAGGAAATAATTAGTAATAGAGATGTAGTTTGCTTTTGACTATTTTCTGCAAACACACAGGTTTAAGTTTAATATAGCTTGTGTTCTTGTGAGTTAATGTCCATTTAGCTAATTTTCAGTACTTAGCTTTTCAGGAGTATCCAAGTATTAAAAGGATTGTCTAAACTTTGCATTGATTGTTCACTTATTTTTATAAAGGAAATAATAATTCAATCTTTTTTCCTCAGTTAAAAAAGGGGATAGGATTGCTCAGCTGATATGTGAACGTATCTTCTATCCTGAACTAGAAGAAGTTCAGGTAAGTTGCTAAAGGGAATTACTTTTGCTCTTCTCAAGGATTAGGAGTTCAAGAAAGATACGTATATGCTGAAATTYATGTTGTAAATGAATGCATTGCCTTACAATCGCCTTCAGTGTTCTAACACAATAGTGTTATTGTCAGAATAAAAATATTTAATGCTTACATCTATTTGTGGTATAAGCTATGTGCATGCATATGAAAAACACTTCAGTGTTTACCAGAAACATGTTACACAATATGCAACTGAGGAGCTGCCTTACAGAAGCGTGTACAAATTCAAACAATGTKAAGGTGCATGGGGGCTGCTGTAATTCCTTAACTTCTATGCGAGAGATTCAAAATTGGCTGCAGCTCCTCGATGTGTAGTATGTGTTTACTTTCTTAAAAAAAGAAAAAGAAAAACCACTAGTTTTAGATGAAGCCTAATGCTGTTGTTTCCTTATTAGAGTAAAATTTGTCTCTGTAGGGGAGGTAGAAAGGGGAAGTATTTTTCAAGTTTTTAGTCAGTTACAGCCAGAAGRTTTGTGAGTGCCTATAGTGTGTTTACCTTTAAAAGTTATAATTGTTGCTACAAGAAGAATGTTTCTTTCTCTGACTGTTGTATATAAATACTAAGTTAATGCAAGTTAAGACACTAAACAGCTTATAATTGATGTCTTTCAGGTTTTGGATGATACAGAACGTGGCGCAGGTGGCTTTGGTTCTACTGGACAGAACTGAAGATGCTTTCAGAATACTTTCTATGGTTATGTTACCTAACCTTTCTTTTAAAATCAAGGGTAGATTAAAAAGTTTCAAATTTATGCAGACATATTTTCTGTTCTTATAAGCAGAAAAATTGTTTGCATTGGGAAAAAGAGGTACATAAGTGACTTGACAGTTCAGTTCCTGATTTTTTGTTAGTTATTTGGCCCTTGGTAGCAAGTACCACTGTTTGTGATGATTATACTATAATAAATGTAAAAATGACTTAATAATTGGATTTTCCCTCACCTGGACTGAAAATAAAGGTATGTTTTTGTTTTTTAATTTATCTGAAAGCATGATTTTTTCATATATTAGTATTTCATGCCAAGCCCATTTCATATGAGATCACCAATAATATAGGTATTAATGTAGTTTCCTACTATGTGACCTCTAAATYGGAATGAGAAATCACAGTAACAACTCTGACTATCAATGCATTTTCTCCCCCACTTCTGTCCTCAGCATAACCCTGTGCTCAATTCCTATCTCCATACCCAGGCTTTCAGAAGCCTTGTGTTCAAGGAGTACATCACACCTATTTATTTATTGGTAAAGCTGAGCTCAATAGTGGATTTCTTCCCCATATATAGTTTCCTAGCTCCATTTACTAAAGACTCGTTATGGGTCTTAAAGTAACTGATTCTTGTGTGTGAAGTTGATCCTTTTTGCTGAAGGGCAAGATGAGAGCAATTGTCATGTTCCTCTTCGAGTTTTTCCCCAAAGACCTGTCAGTGTGTCCCATGCTCTGAAGGAGTAATATTTAATAGAAAAAAGTATTTCAGAAGTTAGGCTGCATGAGGAAGAAACAGAACAGGAGGTTTTTGGAGGTATTCCTACTTGCTATCAATATAAAGTAAGTAAGCGTGTCTTGGTAAAGACATTTAAACAGTATATTGTAAAACTTGATGCAGCCAAGTTCTTTTTCMTCATTTCTCAAAAGTTGTTTAGAAAAGTACATAAAGAGTTGAACATTACTGCAAGGCTCTTTGCTAGTAGGATCTTAGAATAAGTCTGTCTGAAACAGAAACCRAATCTGAAAAAAATGCAAATGCACTCAGTTACCTCTACACAGAGATGGTCCTATACAAATCCAACCACTTGCACTAGGATAACAAATTCTCRTAATTCCCTTATAGGGTGATGTTTCAGTAGGAGTAGTCCAACTATACAAGCTTAACAGTGTGTGACATGCACCTGTCCTGTCCCAACAGAAGACTTTAACAGACTTAGATCTAATTTGTGGCTAGATATATTCATTTGGCCTCTGATGAATCATCCTTATGGTTCCACATATGTATGAAACTAAACATATTTACATCTATAAAACAAATGCAGAGTGTCTCGTTACTTGCAAATAACACTGAGCATTTAAATGAAAGTGATGTTTGGCTTCTCCGTTACCACTGAACAGGTTCAGACAAGGCTATTTTAATCAAGACTTAACTACCCCTCATGCTAGCATGAGCACGTTATCTCCAGAGGAATTAACTACAACAAATGATCTTGCAGAATCTCCATAGAGTAAGTTGAATGTGGTACCTTAAGAGAGGAAATAAAGTATTGGGAATTCTCAACTAGAGCAGAAAAGGGCTTTTTTTTTTTTCTCCTCCTCCTCCCCTCCTGCAAGGAAAAGGGCATTATTAACCAATGATCTAGCTGCTTTCTTCCAGAAATGACTAGTTCAAAGTTAGACTTGGCTTGTTAAAAGTTGAGTTGGATAAAATCTGACCTCCACGCCCAGATGAATCTGGTAAGATCTAATGAGTACAAATGCTTGGCTTCAGTTTAACCTCTGTTGTTTGGAAATCTAAAAGGATTCTTTTCTGGTCTAGACTAGAATACATACAATGGGTTGAAAGACTACATATGCTGATAAGCTGGTAAGGATCATGAAAGAACAGGTGATACCCGAGATTCCTGCCATTTGGGCTCTTCAATTTGCCATTAAAGAAAAAATGACATAGATAATGATACAATTGATCTTTAGGTGTTTCRTGAGTTCTCCAAAGTGTAATTTTTCTATTAGTTGATGCAAATTCAAATGAGGTTTCTTCAGTTCAGCTATAGTTGTATTCCGTTGCATGGTCAGATTTTTGGGGAATCTATCAGGTGTTTTTAATAAAATAGCCACTAGATGGCACTTTAAGTTTGCTTTCTGTTCCACTTTTGTTTCCCAGAGATATTTTTCAAATATCTGTTCATCTGTAATTAAGAGTTGATGACTCCCATTGGGACTGTGTTGGCAGAAAGCAAGATGCAGCAATATTTGAGTGAAAGCAGGCAAAAGTATAACCATTAGCAAGGGGGGGGGGGTGCAAAACAATGACTATAATTTAAATAAGATTTGGGTGGTTGCAGTGTTTGCATAATCCCTCCTGGCATGCAAGAGCAGTAGAGTGGCCTGTGGCTTTGCTCTCCTGCTGTGTTTCAACAAAAATGGAAAATCGTAACGAACAGCAACATTTTTCCTATCTTTCATATTCGCTGTCTTCTTCTGCCCCTTCCTTTCGTTGCAACTGCATTGGAATGCAGCTTGCTTAAGGATTGTGCTATAATGAAGCTAGCATGTAGCTTGGTAAACTCGCCATTGAGTTGTCCAAATTCGATGCTTTTTGCTGCAAGTTCCCAATATAAATTAAGGTTTGCTTAACACACATTAACCCAGTAAAGGCAAATGCCATATGGTAGCAGGAGAATTATGCGGGGCTTCAGTTGAGACTCTCCAGTTTCTATATAGATTACAACTCCTGTACACAGCCAGGCCTTGTTGTGTTTGTCTTCCCCCCCACTCATCCTCTTTTTTTATTATTATTATTGTATTTTGGCTTAAAGATGGTTAACTAAGTTTCAGTATTAAGTAAACTTCTATGACCCTGCCTATTTCCTGTCCTGTCAAACCTTTCCTTGTAAGAATAACAGTGTCCTTTTATTTGGTAGAGCGTAGCATGATGTTTTTGGCAGGCCTAACATTTTTGACTTGCATAAATTTGTGACCTTAAGTGCAAGAAGAGTGAATGCTTGCTTCAGTGCCTCAGGGTTTCTGCCTAAAAAGAAAAGTGTCCACATTGCTAATCATTACAGTTCCTGAAGAAAAATTATCAGCACACTTATTCCACCTGATTGCACATGACTGCACTTCCAGAGAAAATAATCAGAAATAAAAATGAGTATTTTGTACCTAGTTATGTAAGGTACAAACTGTCTGAAAATATAGGGCAGACTGTACTGTCTTATTGATTTCTAGAATTGGCACACATGGCATTTGCCTCACTGCCAGCTCTTTGGCAATCCCTACCCAAGAATCTGATTCTGCAAAGTGGAAGCTTCGAGCTGCTGCTGGACAGGGAATATGATTGTATTTTTAAATGTTGCAGGATAAGAGGAAGTGAATTAATGCAGTTGTTTTCCAAAGCTTCCTTCCACTAGCTGTGGAAATTCAAAATAATGCTTTGCCCCTACTCTGTTGGAAGAAACAAAACCTTGCCCTCGCTACGTCCAAATAAAGTCCTGATAAATTAATGATGTAATTTGAGAGCCCTCACCCATAGAAATTGCCCACTAAATTTTATTATATAAAATATGCTGAAATAAGTGTGAGCTATGTGCACACACCTGTCTGTTTCCCTGCGGACTTCAATTTTTCAGTCATCCCGCAATGTAATACTAACCATTGCCTTAAAGAAACATCTATGCAGTAGATTTTGTAACAAACACGAATTTATACTAACCTCCTATTTTTTCTTTTAGTCTTAATGTTTAAAGTCACTGTCCTTGAACTAAAGAAAGTTTTCTTTTGATTACTATCGATTACTGCAAAGGAGYGTTTGTTTTTGTTTTGTAAAAGGAAAAAGAAAAAGCAAACAGCCATGGAAGCAGCATCTTGGGCCAGATTCTTTCAACATGAGTATTTTGTGGTTTATGAATTCCTAGCCAGTCCGAAAGGTTGTCTCGGAATATCCAAGGCAAAATAACCGTGTCCTAGTTGGATGAATATTTCTCCCCTTCCTTTGCAAGTAAGCTGTTTCTGCGTGCCGTGTCTAGAGACGGGCAGCATCTAGTACCCAGTGCTGTTTTGCTAACATGCCTTAATCCTCTCTGCCCACAACCTTGCCCCTTGTGCCAGCTCCCACTCAGATCAGTGCTGCATTACAGGTGCCCTCCCTTTGGGCAGAGTGGTGGCAGGAAAACCCTCTTGTTGGTGCTTTGAGTTTCCTGCTGTGAAAACCTTATCTCACATGCCTTCCCCCTCCACTTCCATGTGAAAATTACTGCTGGCAGCCTATCCATCAGGAGCATTACATGCATTCAGGCCATTAAAATACTGCAAGAAAGTGGCTTCCTCCTCCCCATCCTGTCTTTTGATAGGGCACCATAGCAATATAAAGCCTGGTGGCAGTCACCAAATAGAGAAAGAAAGAGAAAACTAATCAAATTTTAATCCTGATCTCACCTTTCTTCTTAATTTGCATTAAGATATTAACAATGTGGGGAAAACTAAAAGAGGAGGAAGTTGTGACAAAGCCAGAAAAACCCGCAACAGAGAGCTCATTGTACTCCATTGACATGAGGAGGAGGAGGAAAGGACAGCTGAGTCATCTTGGTGAGCATTTAGGGTTTGTTTTTTTTTTTTTATTATTAATCCCATCAATTTAATTAATAAAAGTTCTCCAGGAAAAACTGGAAAAACCCAGCCTGTCAGACAGCTATCAAGTAAAAAGCTGAACTGCTGCTCCAGGGAGGCAGCAACATTGTGGTATTTTTGCCAAGGTATCATTCCTTGCCCAGTGCAGCACTCTACATCTTTTATCAATTTTTAAGAGAAGCTGAGACTTTAAACATTTCTGTTTCTTCTGGAAACATGACATACACTGTGTTCCTGCCCAACCACCTGCACGGAGCCTCTAGACTGTTGCACAGAACTTCCCCAAATGCCAGCTGAGAACAGTCAAGACAGGCAAGTCTGGGTAACCTTTCATCACTGCAGATCCCACCAAGCTGCGAATCTTCCACATAGGAGAACCTACCTCCATTTGGTTTGTATGTGGAAGCCTTTCTGGATGTTTAGCATTTATAGAACAGCCTAGACTCAGCACAAAAGCCCTGCTTGGGCACTTCTGGAAAGTTCAGAGCCTACCACAACAGTGGGGATTTTTCAGACTTGCGGGCCCCCAGCACATGATTGCTAACTAGATACCCCTATTTGTATATAATTACATTTCTGCTGATAAAGTTGATTTAAGTATTGTAAGCTATGCTAACAACAGTAGTAATAAATTGCCTTTGATTTATAATCCTGTACTCCTAAAGTATACTCCTAAAGCTATGTATATATGTTAAGAAAGCATGCCAAAGATCAGTGATGCCAGAATTGCCACATGAACTAAAATGACACATCTGCAATTATTCCGAGAAGTTTTGAGCAGCTGCCAAGGTAGTAGCACAGCTGGGTGAGAGGGTCTACTTAAGCTGGTACTTTCATGGAAAGCCACAACCCCTTGTCTCAATGAGTCATCTTCATGCCACTGCTGGCTCAATGCACAGGAACGAGATGATCAAGTTTGTTAGCAACATCCTGTCCATCGCAGGAACTATTCCTCCAGCTTCCGATCTATTTGAGCTATTGGACAACACCACATGCCCCCAGAGCCACAGAGCTGCGTGGTTTTGGTAGGGTTGTTCATCATAATAGTAAGTTGGTCTTAACCTAAGTCAGGATTTTTGTTTTTTAAATATGGTGATTGTGCAAATAGAATAGATATGAATTAAGCCTAAGCTTTCTCCATATCTTATGATTCGTTATGGTCTCCCTAGATATTGTTTTTTTCCTCATGCCTTTGCTTATGATCTCTGTGTTCTTATTTGACAAACTTGTATTTTCTAAGCAAGCCATCAGTCAACAAGCAATCACAGAAATAATTGAATAGATACTTGAAAGACTTCTATGAAGCTCATTTACTTCTTTTGCATAGTGGAGAAATAGTTTCAGCTCTAGAAAAGGTAAAAAGGAAAAAGGCTTACAAACTGACTATTAGGAGCTCAACTCCTAGTTTAGCCCTCTAACAGACATCCTAATAGCCTGTGGGACACTTCATTCTTACATTATCATAGATCTACTAAGTTCCCTCTTCTAGTGCTACTTACAGTAAAATACATTGCACTACAACCCTACCAGCAATAGCAGCAGGCATTAGAAACACACACAGCCCAGTGAGACTTACTTGTTACTGAATCAAATAGAGCCTTTTGCAAATGCTGAACAAAGGAAAATTACATCCAGTGGCTGGCAAAGATATATTGGGCACTGAGATTTTTTTTGTTGTTTTCATCTCCCACATAGCCAAAGTGACAATCAGAAAAAGACTTCTTCTGAAYTCTGCCTTATTCATTGTGGAGAGTGCAGCTCGCACAAAGATATTAATCATAGCCCTTCTTGGTTGTACAACCTGCTTTTAAAAGTATTTAAATACCTTGCATGATAAATGTGACTGTCAGTGGCTGAGGACTGCATCAGAGTGGTGAGAGTACTAACGTTCCTTTGCAACTATCTCCATAATYAACTGCACTAGTTTATAGACATAGGTCTTCAAAAAAATTTTGCATGTGTGGAAATATTTGTTCTCTTCTAGAACTGGATTCCTGTCTATTATTCCTGTCTCAATACGCAACGTTGAAAAGCTCTTTAAAGTACTTGGCCAGAAGCATTTCCATGCAAGATATCAAGATGTCAAAGTTATGACCAATTTATAGGAAATCCCCAAGGTTTTCAATGAAAACATTTATAAGCTTCAAATCAATAGCTGTCATGAGTCCTGTGTCTGTAAATGCAGCCATCTTAAGAGTTAGCTTTAGTGAACATCTACTAAGTATTTTTAATTCACCTAAAAAAGTAATTCTCACATTCTTTACGGGTTTCTGGAACATTAGATCATTAATTGACAAAGAATTTTGGCACATTTTAAAGGAGATTCAGGCGGAACACTGCAAACACTAGTTCAGGGCAAATTCTGATTTTCTTTTGCCAAGTGAAATACAATCATCCAAGGTTTGTGCCCTACATACTACTGAAAGATGACAAAATCTGTCTAAGGAATAATTACTGAGAGACACAGCTGTGGGGTGGGGAACAGCCTTATATGATCTGTACACCAAAAAAATTAATACAGGATTATAGCTGAGATACAGGATAGTATATACAGGGCCCCTAGTCATAGACTCAGGGCYCTTCACTCTTCTCCATTCAAGTGAAGCTTAGAAAGCTTTCAGTATYGAGCAGAATCAAACTGAAAATCAAACTGAAGTTATTCCTAAGGGCAAGAACGAGTCAGCTAGGTCATAGTCTCCCCAGGGAATTTGTATAAACCGCTTTGGCTTGACGAAGACAAAGAAGGGAAGCAGCACACTGCAGAGAACAATCCTGCATTGGCAAATGGCTCGAGCAGATGACCTAACCCATCTTTTCCATCTATAATTTTATTCTGCAGCTTTGAGGCTGGAGGCCCTGTTGACATCCCCAGTGCTGTTGCTTTCCTGGAAGATTTAATAAGGATCTGCTTTTGAACTCGAAATAAAGCAAAATCGCTGAGTGAACAACACTCGTATGAGGTCACAGGCARCAGGAATGTTGGTGGGAACGTGGCCCATCTTGCTAGTTGGGTTTATCCAGTCCCTTAACACCAGGATTCCCTGAAACACTTGCATCAGTGTACAGGAACTGCAGTGGACCAGTGCGTTCCCCTTACTTCCATGCAGAGGACACATAGGGCACAACTACTGAATGCTTTGTTTACCCAAGATATTATTTGGATTTCTAAGCTCTCATGTCCAGCCTTGGACTGAAGACTTCCTTAGTCCATTAGAGTGTGAAGGAATTCATCTAAACATCTTCAGTCAACAACAAACACTATCAATATTTCTTCCTTATTCTCCACCCAATCTAAGTGGCTGATCAGAAGCCCTACTTTCTCTTAGCTTCAGCTTTGGACTGATCCAAAGATCAGTCTGTCCTTTACCCTGTTTCCACAGGAGTTACTTCTCAGGCCCACARAATTAGAGTAGTGCTTCAAAGTACAGCAGGAACATTTGCAGTCTCCCTTGTCACCCAAACTTGGGCAAAGTGGCTGAGCTCGATCCTCCTCTGAAATATACCACAGTGCCTAGGACAGAATCACTGTGTGTAGCATTCCCACTGGTCCACAGAGCAGAGCTCCCCAGCTAGGAGTCAGCTTTCCAACATTTTGCAATAATCTAAAGCTACTTTGTCAATACAACATCTAAAGAAAGGGGGGRAAAAAGAAAGGTAGAATGTAGCCCACAGCAACCCATTTCTGAAGCTACAATTCTAGCTTGTGGGAGAATGATGGTAGCAGGAGCCTGTGACTCAGCTGGAACAACTTTCTAGATGGGAAAGAAGTTTTGCACAACAGGAACTCAATTCACAGCAAGTCACAGCTCTTTCTCATGAGGTTGCCCACATCTGTTCTCTTTTATGCAAGAGAAATACTTCATTAGGAATAACCTTCTGTTGGGCAACGCTGGGCACTCCTGGCCTAATCAGACAACTCAGAGAATCACATTTTTGCTTCATAACTCATCCAGTAAAAATTAGGGGATTTTYAGAGGGAACAGCACTTCTCTAACTTCTAGAACAACTTTTTGGTATAAACTCTAATATCTTTTGGAAGTCAGGGTGGGAAGAAAACTCCACAGCATCATGTGATTTGGAAAGGTATCTTGGATTCCAGGGCACTCTTATCTGCTACAAAGCGACTGCAGAGAGAAGCTCTCTCCAGAGCTGAAAGCAGAAGTGCAGACTAAGTCCAGGCGACTCCTGCCACAAGTCAAGATTAATTTGTTTCACTTATTAGCTCACTGYTAATAACACTGAAATAATACTTAGTCTTGAGCATTGTAGACGGATACTGAAGGTATAGACAGTACATTTGATCAGCACAGATCTGCTCTTAAACCCCTCATCTCTAAATCTAATATAACAATCAGTAACRTCAGTATGTTAATGTATTATCAACTGAAAATCAGGTTAACCAATTGATTCCTCACTATAGGGAAGAAAAGTTCTGTTTGTGCCAGTTATTACCTTAACGCAGTGTTGCTGCTATGGTTTGTCCTCTAGAAAGCACTAGAGACTGCAGGATCACAGCTTTTCCTTTCTGCTGAGCTCCTCTCATAGAGGACACACCCAGCAGTGTGGGCCCAGAGCTTGGGAACCTCAGCCCCTTCCAAAACCCAGAATTCCCACAAAACTACATAACTCACTACTATCAGATTACAGGGCTAGCCACGAACTGACTAGTGTAATACTCACTGAGAAGCAGGAGGCTGTAGCTCGAGTGTTTAGTTTTCAGGGAAGGGTGATTTGTCCTTAAGTGTCATAGATACTTTAATCATCAACACACCAATAAATACTAAATCCCCATCTGGCAGCCATGCACAATCCAAAAAAAAGGAAAATCCACACAGGAGAACATTGCAAGATATTTAGTTTGCTAAAATGCACCTAGAAATTAAGGTCCTCCAAAATCTGCTAGCAAGATTCTGTACCACGTGTGCTGCCCTCGCTGCAAAGGGCAGGCCAGGATTAGGAGAGAGCTGCAACTCAGCACTGGCATCTCTTCCTCACCTGAGTACCATCAGGCAGCATCATGCTTAGATGTTATTCCCCCTTTGGGTTTTCAGCACTTAAGTCAGAAAATGGCAATTAAGAGCAACTCCTTTTCTCCTACCACRTATCACCTTGTTGAAAAGAAACTTCTCTCAAGAAAGAATTTCACTCTTCCAATAAGAAAAGCAGTAGGAACATTTCCTAATTGCTTGCTAAACTTAGGCATCAAACATTCATTATTTATTTCTCATAGTCTTTCAGCAACCAAATCAGTTCACAGCCTACAAGTGTAGGATTTGTTCCACCACAGCAAAAGTTTAGATTTGAATAAAACAGGACCTACTTACATTTCTTTCACTGTTTCAAGATTCCAAGCATATTGGCAGTGCTTTCTTCACCCAGTGAGCTCTGCAGCAGATCTTCATCCTTGCCTAGCAATARCAAACTCCCAGCTGATGATGTCTTTTCCACTTTTGGTTTAGAAACTTACAGAAGGATTCAAAAAAAAAAAAAAAAATCCATAAAAAGTCAGATAATTTAGTGGCAACACAACAATCCCAAAGGATGTTGGGGAGTAAGACCAAGCTATAAATACTGGCTGCAAATGTTTAAAGTGGCCTATTTGTTGCTGGGTACCTTTAATTACCCAAATCCTCAAGCACATGAGAGCAGCACAAGTATTTGCAGCTGTTAAGAGTCATTACTTGCTTTTGCAACTTCCTAAGGCTGTATAAAGAACTTTTTTATTTTTTATTTGTATGAAGCAAGCAAAATTTGAACTACAAAATTAAAAAAAAAAAAAGAAAAACAAAAAACCCCCACAATCCTAAGGTGTCATACTGAATATGTAAGAGAAGCTATGCAAAATAAGGGACACCCTTAATTGATTGATTCAAAATTGTCAAGGAGAGTTCCCTTGAAGTCTGCCTACCTTCTGTTAGGGTTGCTAATCTTTTAGTCATGTTAGCAAATTTAAAGGTATGGGAAAGCTGGGTAAATAAGAACTCTGAAAATGAATGAAAGCTGTTAAACAGCAGTGATTAGCTTCCTTATCTCCATATTCTGTCATAACATGCAGGTCCTGTTCACTTAGGAAGATGGGAAAGTGTTGTTACCAGGGGTGGAGTGTGCTGGAGTGATGGGAGGATAGTGGATGAGCAGGAGAACATGTTGGGGTTGTAAAAAGGTTGGACCTGATGCGAGAGAATGTGTCAGGTCCAGCTAACAGAGCTGCGTGAATTTATAGGTGTATAAAACAGCTCAAATACCAGGTCATTCGAGTTCTCAAGTGACAGGTCAAAGCTGCAAAGTAGCAAGTATAACACAATTACGGAAATAAGTGCTGGCAAATATTAAAGGTCTGCCCTTATATTTAATAGCATTTAATTTTATAAGCTGTTTTGGATGATATTAAGTAGCTGCTCAGTCACTTAAATGCACACAGAGAAGTCACTACAGAGGCTGAATTACTGGCGTGGTGTTGAGGCAGTCGTGGCTGGGTGGGTGGCTGTTCCTTGGCTGCATCTCTYCAGCCACAGAAATCCGTGTTTGTTACTTACTCTTTGGCTTTCCATGGTTCAAGGGTAAAACTCTGCTTCTGTTTCTCGGGCAGGCACTTCAGCAGCAGGACACCCAAGCCCAACAGTATTCCCAAAGTGATATTCCCAACATTTCTGTCCGGATGGGACCCCCTGGGCCGTGGATTCATGGGGACCCTTTCCAGCTCGCTGTTCGCTCGTGGTGCATTAGGCAGCCGCCCTCCCTGAGCTGTCGTGGTGAATATGGGTGAGCTCCTGGGGCACATGGMGAGCGTGGGGTAAAACCTGTAGCGAAACCAGAGGGAGCTTTGCCGCTGCCTTTGGTGGGGCCAGACTTCATTCACGAAGCATCAGCTGTTGTAACAGATGGAGGAGCCCCTGCAGGCAGCCCACGCAAGAGCCTCACAGACCTGACGCTTCCAGCGTGGAGCACAGCGGCGTGCGGAGCTCAGCCTGCCGGGGCCGAGGCGGCACGAGGCCCCTGCTCTGGGCAGCCCCGTCCCGCGCAGCAAGCGCGGAGCTGCCTCCGTGAGACCTGCACCAGGGCAGGACAGGCTCCCTCTGGCCCAAAGCCACGCGGGCTTTGGGCCAGAGCCACGCGTTCCCTGCCTTCGGAAAGGAGACAGCAGGGAGAGGGAATCCCACCCCATTGTCCTGCYGCAAGCAGAGACGGGTTGAACTAATTCAAACCACACTCCGAACAGAAACTCCTCCCAGGCGGAGACATTTTTTCTGTCAAGTTTCAGCCCTGGGAGAATTTTTACAGCCGAGCAATAAACTTGAAACGAAGGTTAAGGGCCTCGCTAGCTCCAGGCTTCTGACACCAGGAGCGGCACAGGGCAGTGTGTGCCACTTAATCCATAGGAATGTGTCAAGCCTCCCAGCTGCGCATGCCGGGCAGGGAAGAGGTTAATCACCACTGCTGCCCAACAAACATTTCCTAATATTGTCACTTTTTACCCACAAGTTACAATTTCTCTGTTACTATAGAGGCAAGCTGTTGATACTGGATGCATTTTCTGGGTTTTATTCCTTTTTGTCATTTTTCCCATGAACTAATAAGCCACAGTGGATTTGAAAGAATGAGCAAATGCGAACATTATACAAAGCACTTTTATGTTCTATTGACATTTTCTTCCCACCCTAATAATTTAGAGCTGTTAACATAAAAAAAAAAATTAAAGTGATCATACTTCCCATCACTTTCATTTCCCAAGTTTATGARGGAAGAGTCATGAGTAATTTCCCATAGTTATTGTTTGCAGCATAACACATGGTCTCAATTACTGGGGTAAGGAACATAGAAAGGGTTTTGTGGGGATAAATTATTTATCTGTGCATTTCATTCAAAATTCATTTTCCATGCCATAGTTTATATTACACTGAGCAAGCATCATTTTTCTTATATCACTTTATTATCAATATCAGGGCCGCTCTGTGGAGGGCCCTGGGTTACAAGAGGGCAGCTCTGCTTGCTCATTGTTTGGGCATGAAGCATGTGTGGAGAGATCCTCCATCAAATCCTGCCACTGCCACTAAACAAAACTACCCAGAAAGAGGAGATCTAGAAAAATGAAGACTTAACAGGAAAGAAAAAATATGTATACATTGGTATTCACTTTTGTCCTCATTTCCAAGGCAAGTAAAAGAGGCTTGGGGATTGGTCCCYAAAATATGGGGATTTGGTCCAAGCCTACATAGAAAATAATTTCRTGTTTAATATACATTTTCTTTATGGCAGACAGGGGTGCTGCACTTATATTTACACTAATAGTGCCTCAAGATGCCATTTCTGCACTACTAAAATGAATGACTCAAGGTCTTCAGCTAATCTCACCCAGGTGTGAGCGCTGTCCTTGCAGCAGATACACAAACACCTCCTGATAAATTAKTGCTTCCACACAAGTAGCAGGCAAATATCATCGTGTGACTGAAACAGCATGTGCTATAACGCAGCTTTAGTGTATATTACTGCAATTCAGATGTGTCAGAAGAATTATTTATTATTTTAGGAGTTCTTTGTTCTTGCAGTAGATATGAAGACTGTGCTAGTGGCTGGCTGGCTGCTGACCAGTTACACCACTGAAACCCACGGTAAGTGGAGGGTTCATCTACATTCCTCTCTCTAAGACTGCAATTCCAGCTTTTATAAAGGATGAGCAGTGGGCCTTGTGGAAGTCAAACCCAGGATTTCTACCACTTTCACTCAACCTTTCTCTTCAGTCCTCAAGGCACAAGGTTCAGCTGCTTTTTTCATGCCTCATCCAAGTTAAAGACAGTGCCAGATATGAGGTATCGAAAGTTTGGTGGATACACTCTCCTGCCTAAATCCTTTATCAATTGAAAATGGAGAGAAAGTCTCCTCGGGTACCTCTCAGTTTCCCGCCTGCTGCTCCCTGGACTTTTCCTCATCTTACAGGAACTCCCACAGACGGAGACTGCACTTGGGCTTCTGCAGCTCAGGCCTTGTGCTAGGCCATATTTGTACCTTAGGAGTAAAATCAGCTCCGTGTGTTGTGAGGACACTGAGATGCTGAAAAGGTATTGAGGCATCGTTTATGGTAGCTGATTTGAAAACAGGAGACAAAAAATTACGGCAAAAATCTTTCAAGCTGATCTTGCCTTTGGCAAGTACAATTTAAACATGTGGAGTGGAAGTCTGTTAAATTCCTTCTTGCTTGGTTACTCTTCCTTTGAATTCAGTAAATGAGAAACCGCCTTTGAGGATTTATTAATCCACTCTTGATCCTTACCAAGGTTTCATAACGATCCCATTCTGACAAGACTTGTTTTTTTTTCTTTTTRTTTCATTCATTAACTTCTTACTAGCTCTGCAAAAGGTCAGGATTCTCCAAAGGAGAGCCAGCTTCACAGCCCAAAAAATCTTACCAACAGGCTGATCTTTTAAAAAATATTTTTCCCACTAATTATTTCTGCCTGACTGAAAGACTGTAATTTTTTTCTTTTATCTTCTCTGATTTCTTTGACATGGAAAAGGCTGGAGCAGGTCAGTAACTGTGGTGGCCTCATCCACCTCAGGCTTCCGTAGAGGTGGGCGAGGCCGACCAAGACGTTCCTCATCCACAGAAGACTCAAGTACAGCAGGATGGGAGCCAAGGGGAACAGCCTGCATGACTGAGCACAACGAGAAACCTGGACTCATGTAGCAAGGGTGTGAAAACTATCCATCTACCAAGGCTTGAGAACCCATGTTCCTTATTCATCAAGTCTCTGGAAGCTTTAACCACAATCCCTACCGTGTTCTTTGCCTAAGGAGGACAACGCCAGGGAACTATCTGCATCTCCCCTTTACCAGGGGAGAAACTAGGCCAGCGACATCCCTGCCGGTGCCAGGGCACGAAGCCAGGCGGCAGGCGAACTCCGCACTCAGCCTCGTGTTGCAGCCACCAGCTGGGCCGGCCTCTCCTCTCTCCTCCCTCCATCTACATTAGGGCAGACGTGGTACACGAAATCCTGCGTGCAGCTTTCCATGCTTCTCCCAGGGCTTGCTGGCTCAGGAGGGTCTGGTGATGGGGGGAAGGCTTCCCAAGAAAACCAACAACCTCCTGAATTTGGCTGCTGGTGAGGGCAGATGACTCTTGATTCACATCAAACCCTTTGCCAGCAGAGCCAGCACTGCCRCACGGCTCATTCCTTTATTCCTTTATCCTGCTTTCCTGTTGTTTTAGCTCTGCACTGATGTGAATACGGATTGACAGTGCGGTTCTCTTCATACTCCCTGTCTGCTTTGTGTTGGCACCTTGCTTCTCGTTTCCTGTCCACCCCTGTATCACATGTTTCTCACAGAGCAGTAACTTGTGCTATCACCTTCTTCTCCGGATTCAGCATTTATATTCCCAGTTCAGCTGTTCATATTTTGCCTGACATTTGAAGCCAGCTCCTGCTCAAATATTTTCCATCTACAGTTTACATTTGGCGCAAAAAGAAACTCATGATCAAGGAGTTTAATGATGATATATATATATTTTTATTAAAAAGTACAAGTTTATGTCTCCAGCTCATTTTAATGCACCTGAATGAATCTAAAGAAGAGAAATTATCCTCCCTTCTCCATCTTAAAGGTAGCTGCAGAACTGCAGCACTGGAAGGCCAAGATTCATAATACTGTGGGGCATTTCTAGACTGGAGGCAGCAGATGGTCTGAGAACTGGTGTCTCATTGCTCTGGAGCACTGCAGTAAAGGGACACATTTCCTCACCACGCGCTTGGATACGAGCCGTGCTTTAATGCAACGCGGGGATGAGGACCAAGGGTCTCATTAGTGTGCAGAGCTCCTACATTAGTCTGCCCTCAAAATGAAACCATGTAATATGAACTGGATTCTTCTTGCATAAATCAAACAAAGTCCATGCACTCCAGGATCAGGCTTGAAATTGCACGTGGAACTTCATCTGAAGAGCTTGATGAAGACTTAATTATTTGGGAGATTTACTGGCACGACCCAAATGATGAAAGACTGCGTGCTGGTCAGACAGGTGCAGCACCAGCTGAAGTGGAAGAATCCACCCTGCTCCCTCTTGGAGCATCCCGTCCGGGCTCAGTGTCGTGCTGGGATGGGCATCTTGCTTTGGGAACACRTTTCTGTTTCATTTCTTATGAGATTTACCTCTTTGCCCCTGTTATTTTGCTTTTAGGATCAAAATTCGAAATCAAAGTGAAACTCAGCCAAAATGCCAAGATTTCCTGGTTTCAAGTTGAAACCAAGTAAAGTCTCCAAGGTTTGCATGGTTTCAACCTAAAACCATAAATCATTTCTTATTTGCCTAAAATTTGTTCCAAATTTACTGAAAACTTGGCCCAGATTTGCCTGAAACCAAGCCCAGGTTTGCCTGAAACCAAGCCCAGCTTCAGTGAGAGGTTCATGAACCTCAACAAACCTGGCCTGAGCCTTGACTTTGTAATGAAATCCAAAACCAGGGAGTTTCACCTGGTTTGGGTTTGGTTATAAATGTTTCTCACAGCTCTAGTATTTATTATGATTACAGCAACAACATATTTATACAGAGCTACGAGCGCACACACAAGATTGCAAAGTGAAAAATTCCAGACAACTTTCCCAGCTGTCCGCATTTACAATCTGAATAAAACCCTGAAATACATCTACAACCAAACCTCAATCCCACATGGCCTATTTAAAAAAAAAAAAAAAAAAAAAAAAAATTCCTGGGTTGTCACAGAAAAACCAAAATCACCCTGAAGAACCTCGTAATGGAATGATAGGAATAGGGAGTCCACCTCCAAAGAAAACAGCGCGGACGGGCTGTTTTCCTGGCTGTCCTCGTGAAGCCGCCCGAGACGAGCTGGGCGCCGCCGGAGCCAGGCCCGGCTCATCAGCACTGTCACTTCTGATTACCTCGCGCRGGCTGCTGACCTCCACACTCACCCGGCAGCTTTTTCCAGCAGGACGCTGCCGGTACTGCCCCGGTTGCGCTGTTCCGTTATTTTGCTTYTTTAACCCGCGCTGCACGGAGGAGCGCAGGGAACCGCTCGCTGCCGAGGCCGCCGGGCTGGGGCCGGGCAGGTTTTGCTCGCGGGACGGTCCCTGTGGCGGCCCAGCCTCCAGCCTCACGGTGCCAGGGCCTCCTCCGAGGGCCTCCCTGCGGACGGGGCCGGGCTTGGTCTGCCCTCTGCGGCCGCGGTGCTGCTGTGGGTGGTGAAGCGCTTGCCTACGTGCTCTGCTGAGGCAGAACATCTGTTTCTTGGTTGCCGCTCTGTAACGCGGGGATGACAAAACATATCCCAACCTCACAGGGTGCAGCGAGGCTCAGCGCTCACGCCTGGAGGCRCTTGCATCCTGCACCCCCGGGAGCCACAGAGACGCTCCTGAACATCGCGCTGAGCAGACGTCAACCTGGGTGCTGAGGCAGAYGTGGGGCTGGGCAGCATGGAAGAACCCAGCACGCAAGAGACGAGGAGGAAGAAACCCCAGACCGGCCAAGGCAGGGCCAGCGCGGGGCTCAAACCCCCCCAGTTTGAGCAGAGCCGCCGCTTCCAGCCCCAGCAGCACGACACAAGTATTGCAGAAATGGCGGAGACACTAAATCAAACCCTGCACTGATCCCTCTGGCCTCTAATTCAAAATAGAGGGTTTCCTTGTCGCAACAGCGAGGTTAAGAAGAGCAGCCTTACCTTTCTTTCATACCCAGGTAGCAGTGGCAGCACTGTGCACAGTATGAGCCCATTAACACTGCTCAGAGCAAACCCTTGTGGGCCAAAGTGGTCCCATCATCAGAATCCTAGAGCAGCACAAGATGAAAATGGGAGCCTAAAAACTCCTTTGTAGCAAGTATTAACTTTTAAAAGACGAGCGAATGGTTCTGAAATGCCAGAGGGCCCATCCCCATGCCCATCSCAGAGGAGCTTGTGTCACCCTTACCTGCCATGGCTCTGTGTCCTGGTGGTCCCATCCTGGTGACGGGAAGGTGCAGCCGGTGCCAGGCAAAGGTCAGGGCGTCCTGTCCCGATCTGTGCTGAGGACTCCTGCCTAGATGAGATCTCCCAAAGCATAAAGTTGAACATCAATTAGAGTGCAGAATATTTATCTGACGGAAAACCTGCGCGTGACCCTAGAGGTTAGTTTGGGACCTGTTCTAAGAAAGCAAACACCTTGGGTTCTTTGAAAGCCGGCTCAAAAGGGAGACTGTGGAAACAGCCACGTTCTGCCAAAGTACACAGCAGCTGTCAAGTTTACAAGAGACTCTTACAACACACAACAAGAAAATGATTTCATATGTACAGAAACAAGCCATCTTTGTTGAGCTCCATGTTAACCAAAAGTTATACTTACTGCATGCATGCATATATGCTGAMTCATGTGCACAACCACAACTGAGGGAAAGCACGTGGCTATTTCAAATAACTACAGTTTTTTTACTATTTCCTTGAATTTGAAAAACAGTCTTGAACTGCAAATGCAAACACATTCAAAAAGACCCCGAGTTCAGTGTACCAAGGCCTTAGAGCTGAATCTCACTGTCAAACCAAAGGCAGGAAACTATTTTGTTGAAAATCATCCTTCTGGATAAGCACTTTTTAGCTGCTGGTCTTATGCAATGTTATCGTGCACCTCTGTGCTCTGTGGAGAACCTAGGAGAACTTCAGGAACTCCAACTATTATATATAACTATATACATATGGTAACTAGAACTGGCAGACATAAAAGACATCCTAGTTCAGGATCACCACTGCAAGGAGAAAGATGAATAATGACCAAAGGGGATTTGCAGCGATGTGCAGACAACACGTGCCGAGCACTAAACTAAGCAGCTTTTGGCATGAGGTCTTATAAAGCAGCTTAAATCTTAAACCAACTATAACTGGCAGTATCCTCATAGCTCCTTCTGAAAYCATTCTTCTCAGTTCCTCTTGATACTTACAGGCTGGAGACAAAAAGACCCAAATCATTCAAATGATACACTTAATCATAAACGATACAGTTTTACACACTGCCACCGGGCATTAAAAACATCCCCAACCTGTTGAAATTAGAGTGCCATGTAAAACTGTAAAGCATTGGTTATATTTTGCTCTAGTTATCCAACACACCGGGAGAACACACTGTTCAAGATTTTGGCATGCTAATTAATGAAGTCTAAACACAGTCTATTAAAAATATCAATTTGACCCTGTGCACCAGTTCCTTTATATACAGGTAGACTTGTTGCACAGAAGAATCCATGAGCTGAAATCTAATTACAGAAAACAATACAATTGGGGTGAATTATTACAGTACATTTCCCTTCTCAAGCCCAATGTATGTTCYCTCTATCCAATCCATAGTTTCATGGTGTTCTGCTGACAGACAGACAAGGCACTTGCATATGAAAGAACATCAGCTCTTCACACAGTTCCCTCCATTTTAACCCAACCACAGCCTGTGATTACTGTCAGTATTGGATTAGTGCTTTGTAAACAAATTTGCATTATTCAATAGCAGCTGCTGAAGTGGAGGTAAAGAATTGAGTATTTTCAACAAGTCAGTTCTAGCAAAAAGAGACTTCTCAAATGAATTAAACATGTTTTCTGAATAATAATTTAACTTCCAGTTTTGCCTGTTTTGGCTATCAGAGTTACTGATTGACAAGATTATTTAGGTCAAGTCACTGGAAATGTTTTAACTTGCTTTTTGGAGCCACACAATAWTTTCATAAAATTCCACTGCTGTTTAGACGTGTGAAGGTTTCTCTATTTCTTCCTTTCTTTCCTTGCATGAAGAACGAACAAAAGACAGCTGCAAACCTCCACAAAGAGGTCGGCTGTGCACACTGACAGACGCCACCTCTCCTGCCAGGAATGCATGAAGCATTAGAATCCAGTCTATCCTACTTCAGCAAGAACACAAGGCCACAGAATAAACTAAAAAAAGAACTGTTTTATTGTGACATTTATGACATTGAACCCTCTTTGATATGAATGATTATGGGTACTCTTGACACGTTACATAATGTCATGGTGTAGGATGGCACTGATTGTCATCTGACTTTTGAGAATGTTTAATGGTCCCTATTGACCTCAGTGCATTTTGGTAAGTCACAGAAACTTTATCATCAGGTTTGTGTATACAGTTAACAAGTAGTTGGTCTTATAAGCACCATTACAAACCCTCACATTAAGGGTATTATTAATCTAGTTTACAAATGCTTCATTGATAAAAATAGCATGATTACAGTATACACACACTTAATTTACATGTAATGTATTATAGGCATAACTGAGATAAACTACTGAGCTAACTTTGGTTGATTGAAGTATTTAGACTGAATAATGGCAATTTTGGCTTCTAAGTTGTGTAAATATTACAGTGCATTTATAAATCTAGGTTGAAAATTTACTAGCACCAAATGGATATCATAAATGGCTGACCTAGTAAGTTGTAGTTGGAGAAGCGAAGTTTAAGTATTACAAAAATAGAGCTGTCCATCAGTTGAAAGCGCATTCATGTACCTCTGCTGAAATGATGATGTGTCTCAGCATCAGTGGCCAACTTCCAATGGTAAAAGTCCCAGTTTTCGAGATTCAGCATATCAAGGTAGCTCAGCTACACTTAAAAGCCTGAGAAAGTGGTTGTTTGAGCTAGGGTATTCATCCTGTACCTTGTTTATGTAATAGTATAGTAGTGCTTGTTCATACCAATGTACTCATGTGAGATTGTACCTATGATATGGAGAATCTTGGGAGGAATATTCAGTCCTACCTATCTATCTTTGGTTTAATTATTTGGTCTTTGGTTGATGAATTAATGAAGCAATATCTGAATTTTCATTTTCAGGTTATCTCCCAGCTCACCACTGAGGTAGTCTTTGTCATGTTTCTCTTCAAGCTGGTTAAGTTCCTTCCTTTTATAGAGTGGAATACTACTGATTTGTAATGAATAGTTTCCAGGCACTGGCTTCTTCTTTGTGAAATGAAGGTAACTTATCCCGTCCTTCTTATTGATTCTAAAGAAACCATCTTCATTTCCGGAGTCAATTAAATATCGGTTATGGTTTGTCAGTGTGGTGAGGGCTGGAAGCAGCTCCAGGATGCGGTCCTTACTGCTGAGCTCCGAGATGTTGATGGAGAAGACTGCTGCTTTCTCAATGTCCCAGCTGGCGAGACTGATGGGTGGCTGCAGCTCTTGCTGATCCTGCGCAAGAACAGAGGATGTCAGCTCGCTTTGTCAGAGCGCAGAGGCCTGTGTATTTCTCACCGAGTTCACACAGTGTTAATAGAACAGATTTTAAGGGAGGTCCTGTATATGTAGTAGGACATAAGGCAGTCTAGCTGCAGAAAGACTTATCAGAAAAGCACCAACATCTTTGTCCCCACCATGTGTGGGTGACGTGGGAAGCGCTGCCTGGCAGGCGACGGCTGYGTGTGCTCAGCACCTCTTGCCGCTCTCCAGCACCCAGTGAAGACAGACCCTCCTCCTCCTCTGCTGGGAGGAAGGACAAGCTGAAGGGAACTATGATGTGGGGTACAGCGTGGTCTGGGGGGCAGCACCACGGGCGCAGGTGGGAGAAACGGAGGTTCTGYGGAGGCTGCYGGGCCTCTGCGTGAGTCCCGTGTGGAAGGGCACTGGTTGGGAACATGTTTTTCAACAAAAGCACCTTACACTGCAGTGGCRGAATGGTAACATTTCAGCCAAAATATTTCCATTTGGAAAGCGAGGGAATGTCTCCGTTTCCCCAGAGACAAGTGCTCTTATCCAGCACCAACCACAGGGAGCTCCGAAGCACTTGGAATGAACATTGCTCACAACCCCAGCGGCCGCTGTGCCCGGTACCGATGGCCCTCGCTGCTGTGGGGCCCTCCCCTGCCGAGCAGAAAGCTGGACTGCCCACGGAGACACCCACGGAGCCTCCCACGCGGCTCCCGTGACCGCCGGGAGCACAGAGCACCCTTTGGTGGGGCAGCAATGGCAGCCTCGGGTCCTGGATGGGACACATTTGCACACGCAGACACACACACACACACACACACACACACACACACACACGCACGCTTTCTCAGCTGAATTACAGATATCTGAATGTTCTACAGAGCTGCTTCCTCTCACCAGGTCATGGCACACGCCTTCACCTACAGCACCATCGTCTCTGACTGCATAAACCAGTGTGAAGTCAAATGACTGTGGCCTGGTGAACCTCCTCCTACCATCTGTTCAGTTTGTAAAAGTGTGTATATAATCAGTGTGAATTAGCCTGATGTCCAGTGACGGGTGCTGCACGTTGGACTTGGTCATTAGCCTGGGCATTTTGGACCTTATGCTACCAGAAGTTAAAATAAGCCAATCTTGCACCCCAAGCATTGTAAAGAGTTTTAATTTTGCACCAGAGAGACTATGGTAACGTTACACATTAAAGATCAGGCTTCTATGGTGACTTCTGCACTCACGCTGAGGTGCAATGCTGGAAGCTGGCAGCTTCTGGGCAACTTTGTGGCAAGCAAACTGAAGAACAAACAGGATTACAACAGTCTGGAGGACAGGGTCTCACTGCTGGGAAGCAACAAACTCCAGGAGGAGGAGTTTGATGAAGGATTTGCTTTCCTTTAATGCTGTTTGAGAAATGTTTGATAAGAACTAAAGGAAAATTCACTCACTCTGGCGGGGGGTGGGAATAAAAGGATGTGTATCCTTTACGTAAAGACAAAATTTGTAAACACAGCAGGCAGGTTTACATGTAATATCAGTGCTAACATCACTTCTTATTGGTATTATTTGGTGAGCACTGCCATAGGTTTTAAGCACGTTGCTGACCTGCCGTGGTCCCACTCAGAGACAAATGGAAACGGCCCCAGGTCCCAGCAGCCACACGAGGAGCTCTTCTCCTGAGGAGGAGGCCTCTTCTCCTGCCACCCCGGCCAGCAGCGGAGCGGCCGGGCAGCCCGGGGGGCTGCACCATGAGACCCAGCAGCGGCTGCAGCAGCAGCGGGAAGCTCTGGGCTCCCTCCAGCTCTGCCATTTGTTGCTGTGTTTGCTTTGGAGAGGCTTCCAGCACCGGACACACCATGGTCCTGCTTGGCTGGGGGTCCCACCACTTGGATCAAGGTGTTCTGTCTTCCCAAGGTCACACGAGTGTTTTACACACCCGCTGCCCTCCGACAGCAGGAGACCTTGGCTGGTGGTGGTGCTGCCTCCTACAGAGCAGGGTGAGTGGGAGTTTAGTTTCCGTGCTTGACACGGCACTGACACTCGGCATGAAAGGCCTTCGGAGCACGACCTTCGCCTGCTGTCACTGAACAGCTTCGAAAAACCCCCACAGAACTTGGTGCTCAAAAACAGCTCTTTGGTCTCCTCCGGGGTCTAGTTTTTCCTGTGGGATTCTTTTCTGGGACACTGTCTTCTGTGACTGGCTTCCACAAGACAACCCAAACCCTTTCACCCAGGGAGGCCATTTACCTCTGCTTCGTTTGCAGTTTCATTAGCGCTTCGGCGCTTTCTTCCTCTCTTGTGGTACCCATTGATTTTGCATTCGTAACAGGCTTCGGGCGAGAGGGAGTTGTCATCTACTTCTCCGCTGACAGGTAGCTCTTGCCCTTGACCTCTGCCTAGCCCAACTCCAGAAACGCAGTGTCTGAGGAAAGAAGAAATCCGGATTAATTCCAGTAACACATACACTTCTGCAAAAGTTAAATTTAGAAGACACTGAATACAAACAATAATAAAACAACCATGTTGCACTGTTTTCCCAGGAAACATTTCTACTGAAGTCAAGAGGCAAAATTCTCACTGAATCACAATTCAAYCAGCTCTTTGATTTCAAGAATCTGGCTCCTTGAGGCTTTGCCTAAGAGAGACCTGCCAATATTTAACAGTTCTAAAAACACAGGCTTAAGCTCTGAGAAGTTGTTATTAATTCCTGGCATCTAACCTGGAACGCATTGAAAGAGACCAATTTTCAGGAAGTGCTGAAAAATCTGAAAATCAGGTCTTTCATAATGTGTCCCAAGTGAGCATCCCAAAGCTTTTAGTCACTGCTGAAAATTTAAGCCACAGCCTTTATGCCTTCCATTTCAGTGCTTTGTCCTAACACACCTGGTGGGATCACTGAGAATTGGTTTTCTTGATAAAACAGTTATTTAATCAAACATGATTCACTTGGAATATGTAAAATATGGAATGTACAGAAACACAAGATGATAACAAAACCGTCACTGTAAATGGTGGATGAAAGCACTTGAAAGTATTATTTTACTCTTGAGTCGGTGGGCGGGTGTTTTTCTTGCTTGTTGCTGTTGAGTTTTTCTTTGTTTTCGGTTTTGTTTTAGACAAGCAGTGGGCTACAGATCACAAGGAGAGGCACAAGCTCCGGGGCGGCCTGGAGACCCTGCCTCGCTGCTGGGGAGCATGGCAGGGAGCAGAGAGGAGCTGCAAGAGACATTATTGAGCCAGGGGGCCCAGCACCAAATTTCCTTGGGGAGCAAAACCATGCRGCTCCCTTCCCTGTTTGCTCTCCCCTGCCTCCGCTCCAAAACAGGCAGGTGTGGGAAGCTTGAGCACCTCCACGATCCCATCCCTTTTTCACTGGCACGTCTGCCTGTGGTTCTGCAGCTCCACACTACAGAGAAGGGAGCAGATCGTGTCCCCTTAATGTCCATTAGTTTAAAATGAGAATCCCTTACCCTTGTCCTATTCTGAAGTAACCAGGTGGACATCCACAGACGTAGCCACCTTCAGTATTTGAACACCCATAACTGCAGGGGGCTTGTGCAGAACCGCATTCATTGATATCTTGGCAACCTCCACTAAACTGTTCATACTGAAATCCGGTAGGGCACATACATTTATAGCTTCCCAAAGTATTGTGGCAAGATGCTCCTCCACAAATGTGTGCACTGAGGCATTCGTTTTCATCTGGAAAGGAAGCAGAAGACACCACGTTAGCGTTTGCTCTCAGCTCCGGGCTGCCCTACCCCTTGCGGAAGGGCCGTGTGTGACTGTCACCATCGGCGCCGCTGCTCGAGGCTTTTACAAGCCCTGAGACCCCCTCCCTGTGCGGGACCGGGGGGGACAGGTAAGGCACAGGAGCAAGCAGCATAAAGGCAGTGGTGGGTATGAAAGACTGAGAGGATCCGGGCCAGCCCTTTCCCAAACTTCACAAGAAAGGCACTGCAGGAGTGCAAGGTCAGTTCGGGCTGGTTTATTGTAAATGTTAAATAAAATAAAATAGTTATGTTATCTTGTTAAATATAGTTGATAGGAGTCTTTTCTCTGATGAGTTCAATTGCTCTGAAGAGCCCCGAGTGCTRCGGTCTGTGCAAGTGCAGCCACCTAGGGTGTCTGTGGGAGCCCACGCAGCAGACGCTGCCCCTGGTCACTGCAAGGACAGCGCACCGAGCAGCATCTCTGACCTGAGCATCTAGACTGTGGGAGAAGTAGTGCTGGTCCTGAACATGATTGTCCTTTTCTGAACAATGGGGCTATTCTTGTTTGAAAGCAGTGTTCCTTGCAGTGTGATTTATGGCACGGTGCACGGCAGCACTGCCTGGGCAGGGGATGCAGTCACACACAGCACAAGGCTTGGGAGGAACCAAAGCATTCTTCAGTGATTATCTAAGTATGTGTTGCAGCAACATCAAAAGTCCCTGAACAGTTCATTAAATAAGCTAAAAAAGACAGAAACTGTTTGCAGAGCTTCGATTGCCAAGTAATATGAAGGAAGTATCTTGGAAAAAACTGTTTCTTAGATTCTTCCCCTGTGGTACACCCAGGAGATCTGATAAGTATCTTAAGCCTATACAGTTACAGACATTACAGTTGGAACATGTGGAGACCACAAGGTGTTGAAACCYGGTCTACAGGAGTTTTAGCATCAACTTGGAGCAATATTTTAATTGCCATCACTAGGTCCTCATACCTAACACAGCTCAACTCACAGCAATTACAACTACACCAAAATCACAAGTTTGGGCCACAAGGAGCTGTACCATGAGGAGATTTGCTCCTCTGCTGAGCCCCACGCCAGCCTGAATGGCTGGAGCTCTGTCTGGGTAATTGTTGGAAGAAAAAATATGAAAAAAGTGGAGGAAAAACCAGGTACACAAGGCCTGGATAAAGTGACATTGTGYCGCCAGGTGTAGCACAACTGAGCGAGCTGCATTTCTTCATATTCTGCAACATCCACCAGCAAGCACACCTGGGAGTGCTGAAAATGCAGGTTCTTATCTACAGGCTTATTAGTTTTTTATAATGCAGATTAATTTTGAATTTAACCCAAAATTGTGCGAACCTAATTAGTATTTTAGAAAGCCACCCTACTTTTCTATTCCCTTCCTGTTCACTTCTATGTAATAGGCACTGAGGGCTGGAGCACAAGCAGGCAAATGTCACAGCAAGGACTGAATAAAATGTCAGGAAGTTTGGTAAGCATAATTAAAAGCAGAGACCTCCCTGGAGCACCACAATGATAACAACCAAAGGCATTTTTATGTTTCCAAAAGCAAAGACAGACAAACAGAGAGTTATGATGCCATCCGTTCTCAAAAGGTCATCATGCAGATCTCCARCTCTCCATGCAAGAGCAGCTTGTAGGAAGCCCATTAAATGCAACTAAAAATGCCCATAATTGTCACTAGCAGAAACAGGACTCCCGTCTCTCGTGTTTGAGCATGGTGTGTTCATGCTGCTCTGTTGAAGCAGTGCAGAGACACTCTGCACGGCTTCCACAGAGGACCCGTTTCCTTCTGCTCGTCATGCTCAGCAGTAACACTCTGCACATGCAGCCTCATTTGTGAGAGCTCACAGACTTGAGACACAACCAAAGCTTAAAGAGGGAAGAAACATGCATTTTAATTGACCAGTGTGTTTACTTTTTAGCACAAGTAAGGAACACTACCCTTTGCTATTTATAACTGAAAAAAGTGTCCTGTAAGCACATCTTACAAACTGCATCCCAACRCTTACAGAGAAGCATCTTTAGGCAGATTGCAGCAGCCTTGCTGAATTACGTAATTCAAGATTTAATTTGCAAAGGAACAGGCTCACACACAACAACCTTCCTCTAGTTGTCCTTAAATCGATAAAAGCACAGCAACAGGATGATTTTAAGAGAGTTTTAAATGAGTTAGGCCAGAAGTTTAATATTACACTCTAACAACCCAGGCTTGTGAGTTTGCTTCTGCCAGGGTCCTACCATCAGGTCGCAGACAGGAGCTGTGTCTGAGTGCTGCATGAGTCAGGCATCCTGTGTCTGGGTCATGAAGTATGCGAGCAATAACAGCTCCCTCCAAGTCAATACAACTTCCCTCAACACCCTCAAGGATGAGCTTGTGCTTAAATACTTCACTGAATCAAGGTCTTGGCTAGTGAGTGTTTCCTATCAGCTTTGCTTTTTGCCAGAGGATACATTTATAATGAAACTTCACTGAACTTTCTAAATCATACTCAGAAAAAAAGTACATGACATACTGTCCCACCACTCCTCATTTCTTTCTGCTAATAAATGTAATGCACATTTTAATGTACAAATTTCAAAAGGTGACTTGCCAACACATTGGTTCCATTGGTAATGCTGGAGATATCCTTGTGGGCAGCTACACCTGTATCCTCCAATTATATTCTGGCAACCATGCTGACACCGGTGGTTTCCATCACATTCATCAACATCTAAAAAAAGAGAGATACACTTTCAATTCTGGGAAATAAGCTGAAATTATGCTATATTCAAAAACCGTACTACACAAGATCATATATAGTCATGTACCATATATATTCCAGTATCTTCCAAAACACTGGCTAGCCTTTGGAGAACCCTTCAGGTTCAGATTTCTGGCTCTACAATAAGTGGAGTAAAATCAATTTGTACATGGGACCAGCAGGCCCTTCCCACTGCTCCCAGTTAGTAGCAAAGTGCTCCCTGGCTTGTACCTGAGCATCCAACACAGGAGTCCCAGCATATCTGGTTTCAAAGCAAACTAATCTCTGTCCCAGGAGAGGGCTCTCGAGTGTTTAGGAGCTGAGAGGAAGTCTGCAGCCCTTGCACTATCTGTTCAGCAAGTTGTTTAAACTAGCAAGACTTCCTGTCCTCAGTGGGTGCCTTGGAAATTCAAGCAGGATTCAACAGAAGTTCACTGAACTTATGATGTGAAACCAAAACACTTCAGACTAAAGCATAAATTACAATTTCCACAGAAAATTTCTGTCCAGCTCTTTAGTACTCAGGATTAAATCTATGCATTCAGGCCTGTGGAGAGCAATATCCCTTTGTTCCTAGCTTTCCATACTCGCACACAATCTACATGTGCTCACCCCATAGGTCCTCCTTGGATGACAGTATGACAGGAGAAGACCAAGGAAGCAAGAGAAGACCAAGTTACACACATTGTGTGCTTCACCTACCTTCACAACTAAGCCCAGTTTGATCGAGCGAGAAGCCACGCTGACACTCGCAAACAAAACTTCCTGGCGTATTCTGGCAAATGCCCTTTGCTCCACAGAGATTGATTTCAGTAGCACATTCATTGTTATCTAAAGGAACCCAAAACCTTAGTGTTAGTTTTTATGATTAGTTGTGAAGATGACATTTAGCAATGCTGACAATGAGCAAACTGTGACAAGCCACGGAGAAACATTAGCACTGAAGTCATCTTACTGGTCTCTCCAGTTCCTACTTTGCTCTACAGAAGGAGAGCTGGTATTGCATTTCAAAACACAAATAACAGCTCTGGGAAGAGAAATGTTTCCTTTGTTCACCAAGGATCTGGAGCTTGACAATTGTGTTTTCACCTGTAAATTCATACCCATACCACAGCATCAGACTGCTGCAGACCAGATCCAACTTGCTGAGCAGAAACAAACACAATGTTTGCAGGAAATAGTTTCATGTGACATTTCCACAAGCCTAATGGATATCTGTTTAAAGGACACCTGCAGAAATGTGTATCTATTAAGTGCTTTTAATTTAAAGGATCCTTGACRTGGCCACCAGTGTGGGACTTGCATTCCCCCCCGTCTTACCTATGCAGGCCGTATGGTGCTGAGTGAACCCAGGAGGACATTTACAGGTGAAGCCCCCGATAGTGTTGACACAGAGGAACTGGCAGTTGTGCTGCTTTGTTGCACATTCATCAAGATCTAAAAGAGAAGCAGACATTTTTCACATGCGCTCCCTATGGAAAGGTCAACAGTCCCACTAGATTTAAACAGAAGGGACTGCAAAGAAGTGACATATCAAACAAAGCCTTATAAATCTATGCCTCACGCTCCATACTGGCTTCAAGTTCCTCCCGCATACAGTGGCTGGGACTTTGGAGTCATATTAACATAGAATAACAGCAACCATTCCCATCTTTCCAAAAGACACAATTACCAAATAAATATCTGCTTTTGTTGCAGTCTGTAAAACAGAAAGCTCCATCTTCCCAAGAACCRATGTCAGACTACAGAACAGTGTTGCACTGAAGAATGCTGTTACGCCAGAAGAAGTATTTAAATGCTAATGACAGAGTAAACTGTTATTCCCAGTTCCAAGGTTAGAAGTCCTGCTCTAACTTGTGTGGGTTTTAGTTAGAGCTTTGCTACCAAGATACAGAAGTAAATAAAAATATAATGAACATTATTTAATCTCTGCTGCACTGCCGTCCCTTACCCAGAACGCTGCAGAGGTGGAAGGTTAAAACTTTGTTGAAGCTGGGCAAGATTCTGCAAACCCTGTTCATCTTTTTGGTGCAGATCATTAGAGTTACTATAATTAGCAGCTACTAAGACACATTTATCATCGAAAAATACAGCTTAAATCAACATGCTTACCACTATAAAACAACCGTTTATACCACCGCCTCCCAAACCTTTCACAACATCTGCTATCAGCTTGAAAAAAATTCCAGRGGATCTACTGTTCATCCGTATTATCCACTTAATTAAAACATCAGCTCCATCCTATACAAGCCATTTTCCACTGTCTTTAGTGGGAATACACAAATCAAGCAGGCAAATTTACATCATCTAAATGATGGACTGGTTCTTGGACTGGTATTTGCTGTTAAAATTCAGAATTTCTGCAGTAAACTCTTTTTTTCTCACTTTTTACCTTTGCAGCTTCTCCCATCTTCTTGGAGGATGTACCCTTTTGGACATGAACACTGGAAGCTGCCCTCTGTGTTCTTGCAGATGAAATTGCAAGGTTTTGGTGACTCATTACATTCATTTAGATCTAAAAAAGGAAAAAGCAAACACCTCAATGAGGATAAACAAGATTTGTGGTAATATTTTTTAATTATGCTCAGGAGATAACAGATGGAAATTCCATAAATTTGCTCAAGGATGACAATTCCTTTTCTCATTTTTCAAAGTTTCTGCTCCTCCTTCTCCAAGATATCTGCCAGTAATAAACTTAACTACACAACATAACAAAAAACCTACCAATGCAAAGAGTGCCTGTTATGTCTGTAGTATAGCCAAGATTGCAATGGCAACGGTAAGATCCTCTCTCATTGATGCATTCCCCGTTGCGACAGACATCATGAATAACCTTGCACTCATCAATATCTGCAATTAAATAGAGGTTACTTCAAAAAGGGAGAACATGAGCACCGTATTTCATCCAATTTCAGTAGTCCCTTATGACCTGACATGAAAAACAAACAAAAACATTCTACGTAAAAATAACACAAAATCATAAAGTATTTCATATACCACGGAGAAAAAATAAGCAAGAAGGCATGGAAACTAGAGCTGACTGCRTATTAGCCTCTGTAAATAAATAAACCCCACTTTGCTTTCATACCAAACAGCTCTTAATCAGTGCTTACTGATTACCATGCACTCCAACAGGAGGGTGCAGATGCCCACGCAGCTGTGTGTCAATCACTCAGCATGCAAAACTCCATGTGAGGAAGAACAACTTTCCTGCAAGGGTGACAGAGCCCTGGAACAGGCTGCCCAGGGAGGCTGTGGAGTCTCCTTCTCTGGAGATCTTCCAAACTCGCCTGGATGCCGCCCTGTGCCACGTGCTCTGGGTGTCCCTGCTGGAGCAGAAGGATGGGACTAGATCATCCCTAGAGGTCCCTTCCAACCCCAACCATTCTGTGATTCTGTGACCTATGAAGGTGGCCAGSAGCCCTGGAGCGGGTGGGCGCTGGGTCACCAGTGCCGGTGCCTATGCATCCTCCCCCACCACCTCCTGCAGCCTCTGCACACAAAAACATGCAAAATATTGGGACTGGTATTTGAAGTGCTTAGCAGCATTCTCTTTAAGGAATTCACGACATTCAAATGGGCAAAAAGCAAGAGTTATTAAACATCACAGTCTTGCATTGCATAACACAGCCTTTAAGTGGAAAGCCAGTACCTGCTCCATTAGACATGTATCCTCGGCCATGAGGGCAAAGCTTTTTGAAGGCCACGGTGCCTGGGAAGGGGCAGACCTCACAGTTTGGCCCCCAGCCTCGGCCACCGTCGCAGCAGCATTCAGACTTGGTGACAGAGTTCCTGTTGCTTGATCCGATTTGACACATACTTTGTAGCACTTCAGTGAAGCAGTAGCCCTCCCTGTTGTCTGGAAGACAAATTATGCATCACACAGAATCCTAATGGCGATGACCTTCAGAGGGTCATGAGATATTAGGAATTTAGTCAGAAATATAAAAGAAAGGAAGGCATACTTCACCCTGGGACTGTGGAACTGAGAGTGAAAGAGTACCAGCAGTAAGAAAGAGAACACGATGTCTAAGGGAAACAAAGAAGACAGAATATTTAGCAAAAGGTGGAAGACAAATTGCATAATGCTTATGAAAAGATATGTTTCTGTTTGAACTCGGAGAAAAAGGACTGGCTGGAAAAGGAGCTAAAGAAGAGGCAGAGTAATTCCAGGCTGACTATGGCCACTGCTCGGGGAGCTCTCACAGCTCGCCACACAGCCCAACGGGCTGAAGCAGCCAGACAGTGCATGAAGAGTGAACCTGCAGAAGGCACCTGCTTAGGAGGGTCCTTTCTTGATGGTATATAAATTCAGAAGTATGAGTGAACTCACGTACCTTCAGGAGTTTGTTTACTCACTATTACATCTCTAAGCTTAAGCTCTTGAGCATTTCTTCAAAATAGAAGAAATTATCAAGCAGGAAAGCAACCCCAATGAAGAGTCACTACTGACTACCAAAACACCACTAGAGATGCCCAGAGAGCAGAGTCTCTGCTATTAAAGGGAGGGTTTGCTGGGGTGTTCCTGGGGGRCTTACCAAGGCATTCAGTCTGGCTGTCGCTCACGGTGAATCCCTCATTGCATTCACATCTGTAACTTCCCACGGTGTTTACACAGCGGCCGTTCTCACAGAGCCCTGGCTTCGTCTGACATTCATTCTCATCTGTGTTTTTGAAATGATAGATAAAAATCAAGCCTCTCTCAAAAAGTTCCATAGAAGCTTTTCAAACCTTTGTTAAGCCATACACTCTGTCTCTTTAAAGTTGCATAAATACTGATTTTCTTAAAATTCTCAGAGGAGAATTCAATTTTCAGAGGAAAGATGGCATCCAGGCTCAACACTGGCTCAAACCATTTTGCTACAGACTTTTCTCTGCAACACGTTCCTCATTGTTTTTCAAAATTATTTGGCAGTTGCAGCTTCACTTTTGAAAGCACTGAAAAGTTTAAAACCAATACAGATCTACATTTGTGTCAGAGAGACACAAGCTTACAACAGTGGGCCCAATTCTCTGCTTTCTTCACTCAGAGCAATTCAACAGCAGTACAAACTGTTTGTAAAGACAGACCCCTCTAGATTTTCTATCTATTGCCCAGAYGCATGCACAGAGTGAGGGGAACAGGGAAGGAAGGAGTGCACAGCACCAGTAGATCTGTTATAAAAGTAGTTGCATAATTCTTCCCCTGAGTTCCTTAATATGATGTTAAATCCAAAATTCCCAGCTCTGCTGTGGAACTATGTGTTTACAGGGATTCTCCACTGGAGCCTCACTTACCTATACAGCCTTCTGCGTCTGGTCTGGGCTGATAGCCTGGTCCACAGATACACATGAAGGTGCCTATTAGGTTTTTGCACTCCATTTGTTTTGAGACGCAGTCATCAATCCCTTCTTCACACTCATTCTGGTCTAAAACACAGGTATAGACTTTGTTACAGACAGACTCTCTAGGAAATTCACCACAGTAACTTTGGAGTTTTAATCATAATCAAATACTATGCAAGATTTACTGTGCTAAATAACTATAAGATATACTAGGTTAGGGAAAATTGATTCCTCACTAAATGCTCTTTTTCTTTTTCAGGGCAAGATAAAGCCACGTCACCTAATATGAGGTAACTTCAGGCAGATTTATGATTTTAAAGGCAAGATAAGGTTGATATCATCAACTCCATAATGCAAACCATTGAATTTCATCCCAAATCTTCTCTGGCATGGTTACTTTTTGGGATGAAAGCTCCAGTGTGCTAGTGCAGCAGCCTGGCAGAACCTTTACCTCTGCACATCCTGCGGTCCTCTCGCAGGACGTAGCCCGTGGGGCACTTGCACTCGTAGGAGCCGAAGGTGTTGACGCAGCGGAAGGCGCACAGCAGAGGGTTCTGGACGCACTCGTTCACATCTGCGGGGGAAGCGACAGAGGCCACACGCGGTGTGAAACGGGCTCTTGCAACATGCAGCAGGCAAGAACACACAGATTTGAGGTACGTTGGACACCACAAATCCCAGTTTGCTGAGTTTTAATGCTTGACAACCCCCAGTTCTGCTCATTATAGATTTCTGCTTAGAACAGCCAACAGGCATCCTATTTGCCAGGATGTTTGCACAGCTACCTGAAGTTCCCCTATCTTTGATGGCAAACAGTCAACGGAAATAATCTCCAGATCCATGCTGCCAAAATACTGTCAGAAGTTAAAACATCTCTTTTATGCATCCAGGCTGAATTTTTATGGCTAGCTATTTTTAAATTCTAGTTGCATAAATCCAAATCTTTGTACCTGGAGTTCCACAAGACATTACCTGTATGGAAGCATTTTCATTTTGAAGTGCCCTTATGCACACTCTGTGTTACACCAGAAATTACTGCTAACGATGTTTGCACACTCTGCTGATCCCTCCCTCTGCAACTGGAGCCTTTCACTCAAATTCCACAGGGAGCTGAATGAAGCTCTAACTGCACATGAAGTGGAAACAAGCTAATGCAAAAGTATAATCATCCTCTCGCAAAGGATTGCAAACTAGATTGTGGCAGATAGTTTAAGAACAGCTGTGTCAGGTCAGATGAGAGTGTCAGAATGCCCTAGGACATTTTCCTCTCTCTGGTAGTAACTGGAGGATATTTTAAAAAAGGAGGGAAAAAAAAAAAAAAACCCAGCTTACTGTATATGCAGAGATCTTTTCTCGATACACCCTTTTTTTAAGACAAATTTAAGGGCTTCCACAGCCAAAAGCTACATCTAAGCTATCAAGCTTAATTTCCATTGATGAATTCCCACACAAATTTGTACAATCTCTCCTGGAACAATTTATTCTTGTGGCCTCTCTAATACTCTGCAGCAATGAGTTCCACAACTTCAGTAAGTACTGTGCATATAAAAAATGTTTGCTTTGGTTTGTCTTACATTTTCCCTCTTGCTCTGGTACATTTACCAGTCATGGCTTTATACATTTCAGTCACACATTTCTTCAGACACATTTCCACAGTAAAAATTCTAGTGTAATTAATTTTCTTCATCTCTCTTCTATACCTTTGATCTTCCTTAATAACTTGTTCTTTCAACATTTCCATATTTTTCCTTTTGGAATGGGAAACCAAAGAACTGGAAATCTTCAACATAAGTGTACCATGGTTGTTTTAAAGTACTGTAAGTGGGTTTTCTGTTCTGTTCTCTCCTTCCAAACAAACCCAAGAATTAAGTTTTCTATTCTGATCTTTGCTTAGCATTTCAGAAATAAGCCACAGTGTCTTTCTGCACTCAAGAGTTATTTGGGAGATAAACTAAAAGGGCAAGCACACTGGGGAGTGTTTTGCAGGGGACACACCCCAACATGCTCCCTGGGAAGACCATTAGTAGTTATTATCTCAAAGCTTGTTCACTCAGTTTCCAGGAAAAGGTACCACATTTCAAGGTGGATACCAGAATAAGGATTTTTCTGCTTCAGATAAAGATGCATCATTCCAAAAGCGTCTATTTTTTTTTTTAGCTGCTCTACTTTACCCAGTTGTTTCTGAAATCAGGAGACAGTATTTCCCCATACAACTGGAATCACCATCCYGAACGCTTGGGAGTCTCACCTTCACAGGTCATCATTGGTCCAGGCTCAAATCCCTCAACGCAAGTGCATTCAAAACCTCCTATCACATTTCTGCAAGTTCCATTTCCGCATGGATTTCCAACAGCACATTCATCAGTATCTGCAGGCAGTTAAATCAAGGCAAGAGTAGAAGGTTACRCTCAACTAGAAAGTAAAAAACTTAAGGTTATTTATATCTGCCAGTTCAAAATCCAAGAACTCACTTAGGTTAGTGAATTGCCTGTTGAGTCCCAGCAAAATTTGGGACTGGCAGAGGTTATGTGACCTAAGGCCCCTCTCAGAGTAGGAAGAACTTAGAGCAGGTTGCTGAGGCCCTGCCCAGTTGGCTTTTGATATGGATATTCCACAATATTAGGCAATATCCCCACTGCTCCTTAATTAAGAACTTAGGGATTCAGAAGATGCTTTAAAATGGAAGATGAAACAGCTAAACTTACCCACACATTGAGCTCCCTCCAGGATGTAACCATACGGACATTCACAGCGAAAAGACCCATCTGTGTTGATACACTGTCCAAATTTACAGTTATCTGGATCACGACACTCATCCACATCTTGACCAGAAATACAAAGAACATATTTAGTGCACTTCATTTAGATTTAGATCTCTCTCAAAGAACAAGTTTTGCTATGGCAGAAAATATTCCAGAGCTCACAACAAAGAATACTAATCTTATTTGTAGTTTGATTTGCTGGGATAAGGCACAGAATCCAACTTGCAGGTCAGCTTTCAGAAAGCAAAACAGAAATCRATTCCGAATACAAGATAAAATACCTCTCCGAGCAGGGCCACTGGGAGAAGAGGAGATATCACAAACAGTTGCCAACCAACTTTAAATTAAATGAAAAACTTTTGCCAATACAACTGAAGTGTTGTTTGTCTTGGGAGAAAATATAATGCAGTGAGGGGAATAGGGAAGTAATTCGCCTGATCCAGTAGTGTCCGCACTAGTGAATTAAAAGCTTTCACTGTAAAAAACCTACRTATATTCCACATGAAAGGGAAAGCATATGATATGGCCCATACACAAGTTTCCTAGAAAGTCAGCTCAATCTAAATTAAAAAGCTAAATGTGCTGCTCTAAAACAGGATTCATTTCTGAGATATGAGAGATTCATGGTTGAATTTATCTGTACATATGTCTGTACAAATGATCAAAAACAATGTCTACACATTTCTAAACTCATGGCTTTAGGAAATACTTGCAGAGGAGTTTTCTCAGTTGAGAGGGAGGACAGCTATGGCATACTAATGGGTAACATTTCAGGCACGTACCCAGCCTTGCATCACCAGGTCCAACAAGGATGCCAATTCCAAATGGACAAATCTGCCGGAATGCCTCTGTAAAAAACAACCAAGCAAACAAATAAACAAACAAACAAACAAACGAGTCAAATTAAATCCTGTCTTGGCAATCAACAATACCCATGAGCCAGAGAACCACTAGCAGTGATTCATCCTTCCAGTCAGATACTGGCAGCAATCCTCATTATTTTAATGCACTTAATATGTCTTTGTATGCGTCCATGCCCATGAACTCACTCATGCTCAGATTCAGAACTATAATATCTAAAACTAAAATTTAAGGTAGCCTTTCCCACATGTGAAGTAAGCAGCCTGCGTGCCGAGTTTGCCAGCCTGCTTTCAGGTGTGATATGGAGCAGATCATGTCAAAGACAACAACCAAGCAGCTAAACTCCACTGCCCAGGACATGTTAAGGCATAAATTTCATAGTCTCTAATGCCTTGCTAATCATGGTTTCACAAAGGATAATAAAAAGGAAAGTGTTCAGCAATTTGGGGTAAGAAGCCTTTCCTTTACTAGAGCCTCAGACAGGCCATTTCATTCCAGGTCCTTTGCAATGATGAGCTTTTTTTTTTTTTTAAGCTATAAAACATGGCCAGAAAATGTGACCATGGTGACTGATATGCGGACCTACTTCTATTCCTACTGTTCTTAAAAGAACTAGAGATATGTCGGGTTATGGTGTCACTTCCTATATTTCCTTACAAGTAGATGAATTCCATTCATCTGTCAGATTTGTACAGTCAGAGCTTATCAAGAAACTAACACTTTCCTCGACTGTTAGGATCTAGCACTATACACTCCACCCAACCATGCTGACAAATCTGCAATGAGAACACAGAATACRTATTGCTGCAAAGGCATCTACAGAGAYCACTGACAATTATTATGGTTAAACACTGCTGGAAAAATTATTTTCCCTAATTCTTTTTTTTAGAAGAATCCCAATATTTCAGTTCAGTTCATGACACCAAGTATTTAATAACTCACCATCTGCTTCCTCTGGGCAGAGTTCACATGGATCACCCCATCCCTGTCCCTTCAAGGCACAACAACACTCTTGCTTGGAGTGGTTTTGGGACTTTGGCACAGAACATTTTCCATCTTCAAACTTGGTAAAGCAGTAACTCATTCTCAGATCTGCATAAATACAAAGATATTGTTATATCCAGGTAGACTGACTTTGTTACAATTTTTCATTTTAGGACTTAGTGCAAATTTACAGGGGAAAAAAAAAAGGACAACAAAACTCTCAACTCTTATCTGAGGCTATCAAGAAGGAGCACTGTGAGCTCTGACTGGAGAGGAATGAAAAGGAAGATAAGCTCTCTATCCCAGTGAAGGAAAGTTGTGGGATGAAGCTGCCTACTTCAGGCAGGGCAAAGGAGGAAGAGTTTTCCTCCACTGTTTGGCAGAGAGGGCTGTAATCCTCCATTTTCTTCCTCCTCTTTATAAAGGCTGAACATTRGTTTAATTTATTTTTATTCCATTATTATTAAGAATCATTTGAGTCAAGAGATTTGAATCAATTTGTAACAATGATATTGTGTAGAATTAAAGTGACAGAGGCTATTTCCAACAGGAYTTCCCCTTCCTCATCCTCTCCAGACATATACAGAAAACAAAACATCTGGCCCTGTGGCACAATGTTTCACTCCTTTAAGCTGGGTAAAGATGCTGGAGTAGAGTTGAGATCACAGACCACAAGTATCCAGCAGGCAGAGCTGGCAGCTCCCTGGCTTGGCAGGCAGACAGCATCAGGGCAGCTGCTCATCCAGTTTTCTGGCTGTAGCAATGCTGGGCAATGTCCAGACTTTATAAAAGTTCTAGGTAATGGGAAGCTTTAAGCAAGAGTTTATTGGCCACAGAAACTCAAAAACCCAGTCCTTAGGGGATATGGAGAAACACATTGCTCTAAGTTCACAAACATGTATTTTCCTCTGACATTATGCATAAAACAGGAACTCCTGATAAAGAACAAGATTCTTTTGGGGAGTGGGTGGGTGGGAGAAGGTACTTTCCTCACCTGAGAACAGTTCGACCAGCTTAAAGAAATCTCATTTGCAGAAGCTACAAGAGCACAGCTAAAACAGCCCTGCTACTTTCACAGGGTTGAGAGAAGCAGCTGTGCCAAACTGCATGGTGGTTTGGAGACTTGGATGAACGTTACTGCAGGTTGGATTCATTTTACCAAAACCACAGTTTCATTTAGCCCACTGTGAAGTGAAGAACTCACTGTGGTGTCAACAAGTATCRCTGTTCTGTGCCAAGTATAACTATGGAGGTCCTCGTAAAGGTCTTACTCATCAGTGGTTCCTACTGTGCACACTGTATATAGATATTTAATGATATATCTACTTAATCATTTCCAAAGTCTTTAAAATAACTCTCTCTAATTTGCTRTGCTTATTCTTAACCAAGAGAATAAACCAACCTACAGCTTTTCATTAGCAGATGTTCAGCTTTTAGCATCTGACAACTGTCTCAGTGTCCCTGCTTAGGCTCTGAACAGCGTTTGCTGCATTTCGGAAGCCACAAAAGCACTTCAATCTGTTTTCTAAGCAAATTGGTTCTTATCATCCACGCAACACTTTTTTCCACTGATCTTTCCACTCACATATTTGCAGAGAGGAATAGCACATAGCAAGTGTTACAGAGAACTTGGTAAGAGCCTTACTCCTGGAAGTGGTGCTCGTAGCACTGCACTGCAGAAGAGCAGTTGTCTCCTCTCTGCACTCATGCTCCACCTCGGTTAAATACAACAAGTCTAGACAGAGTTCCAAGAAGCTGGAATGTTTCTTTCAGGGATGCAAGAAAGCAAAGCAGGGCAATGGAGTTTCCTCATCTAAACCGATGCATTTAGCATTATCTTTGTCCCTTCTCCACCTGCCTCGTCTTTTTCTTCCCCAATCTTTTCTTTAATAAAAACAAATATTAGGGGCTGACAGCACCTGRTCTCAAGCACAGAATTATCATGTTCTCCTTGTGAGAAACACTCAGTCTACAGTGCCTTTGTTACAGGGTGCTAATAAGGTTTTTATAAAACAGAAGAAAATCCCTGAAAAGGTCAGAAATTCATGGCAGTGAATTTACCTTGGCATCGTCTCCCCGTGGAAGATATCACAAAGCCCTCTGGACACAGACATTTGAAACTGCCTGGAGTGTTGCTGCATGTGCCCAGTGCACAGATTTCTGGCTGTTCCACACACTCATCAATGTCTATAAGAAAAGTAATTCAAGAGATGAGAAATTAAAACGTCTATACTGGCAGCCGTTCAACATAAAAAGCGTAACTACATTATCTCTGAAATCTAGTAGATTTAAAAACACAAATGTCAATAGAAAAACAGACAGATGGACAAGAAATCCCTGTGTGAAATGGAGGGCTAGTTTTTATGCAGTGGTGCACCTCACTACTGCAACATCAGCCAAACTGCCTGTGATCAGGTCCCTCTTGGGATCAGATCAGGCAGCTSTGATTCAAATGAACAGAGATTTCTCTCTGAGAATGCAGAGTGGCAATAACTGCGAGTGGGTAGGAAAACAGCGGAAGAATTAATACAAACACACCTTCACATCTGTCATTTTGCAGGACATATCCAGGAGGACAAATACATCTGAAAGATCCATCCAAGTTCTGGCATGTGCCTGGCGAGCATTTTCCAGGCTCCAATACACACTCATTGATATCTGAAAGAAGAGAAGGGCTATAGTATTATCTCAAATCAATTATTTCAATAAACCTGCTGCTTTAATTTTACTCCCATCAAGTTAAGAGCGGAACTTTCCAGGAGTAGAGGAGGATTCCTCTAGTTCTTGAGCCTTTGGCAGGAGCTAGATCCATGATCTAGCTAACATTAAATGAAAAAGAAAAGACTTCTCAGGCTAGGCAATGAGTATTTGCTCATYCTCTACAAGGCAGAAAAGGGCTAAGAGAGCAACTGCAGCTGATGGAGGGCGGAAATCAAGGGGTGCAAAGCACCCAAAGCTTTTTGCTTGCTTTTATGTTCAACAGTTAAGTCTACCAAAAAAAGAAATGCTGCAGTACATTATCATCATTTTCTTCTGCTAGATACAGTGATAATAGCCTGAGAATTTTTTTTTGATATCTTCACTGTTTTACTCAAGAATGGGTGTTCAAGGTTTGCTGCAGGTCTTCTACCATAAGCCAAAGCACTTACCAATACAAGTCCTTCCATCCAGAGCCACCTCGTAGCCATCATTGCACAGACACTGGAAGGACCCTATTGTGTTCACACACTGACCATTCCTGCAGAGCATCCCGTTTCCACTTGCACACTCGTCCACATCTAAGAAAAAAACATTGAAAGATGCATGAGAAATACATGCAATAAGTAAAACTGAGTACACGAGAGCTCTGTTCAAATTGTACCAGCACAGAAACTGCTATCATCAATCAACCCTTAGTTCAAAAGCAAGTGAAGAAAAAAATACCACTATTTGTCTATGTTATAAAATTTCCAACAAATAGCAGGATTAAAGCAAAAAAAAAAAAACGGGGGAGAATTGAATATTTCTCATGCAAACACTCAAGTAGTTACAGAAAGTGAGGACTCTCATCACAAATTTAGTGTTTACTGGAGATGAACATTTTTTTTTTGTCTCTAATGCAGAGACCATGCAAGACAGGAATCATATTTAGTGGAGAAGATGGCACTAATGCCAATTCCATGAGAAACACAAAATCTTAGAAACACTAACTGCTCTCAGCAGTGCTTACCTATGCAGTCATTGTTGTGCGAGAGGATGAACCCCAAGTTGCAGCGGCAGTTGAAGGAGCCAATGGTGTTTCTGCAGGTTCCGTTGCCACATGCATCTCTTTCACACTCATTAATATCTACAAAAGACAGCAAATRGCACCAAGGATTTTAATCACTGATGGGGAATGCAAAGCCTTACCAACTACCCCACAAGCAAGGGAAATAACCCACTGGCAATAGASCAAATAGAAGGGAAAAAGAATAATTGTTGTGCCACCCCAAAAGAAGAAGTCACACAAGTTTATACATTTGGCAATAACATCTCAAAGAAACAATCAAAGGCCCATAAGTCATTTATCTAGAGCTCCAACCTCATTTTTCCCAAGGGAAGTCTAAGCCATTTTGGATCTTGAATGGCCTGAAATCTCCTCATCTTACCCAGATAACAGCTGCCAAAGGGTTAAATATAAAAGTTCAGTCTCTATTAAAGATGATTTTTCTTCTGAAAAGGGCAAGTCTCTGGTAGGGAATCTACCTTTCACTTATTCTGTTACCCAAAAAAGTTGTATGCAACTATTGAATTGCAATATTAATTTATTAGATTCCCTGCTCAAAGGAATAAATGATAGATCATTAAATATATATATAAGCTATTCATTACATAGAATATGTATTTAAAAGGTTTGTTCTTCTTGAACAAGATATTCTTCACTTGTTATCAGATTTATCTCTATTTGCCAGCTATGGTTTTTATCTGGTGGTAAACAGACCACAGTAAGTTCCTGTAATACAACTTCTTACAACAGAGAGAATAGGTTTCCATAAAGACAATCATTAAGCGCAARCATAGTTTAATTTGATATACTTGCCTATACACATTGTTCTGTCATCGTTGGTTTTGAATCCATTGTGACAAATGCAGTAGAAACTTCCAACAGTGTCAATACACTGCCCATGGCTACAGATATTAGGAATTTCTTGACACTCATTCCGATCTGGAAACAAAAAGGCCCATGGAAAGTTAAGCTTCCTAAACCACAAAGGTGGAAAGATTTTATAGCAGCAGTAATGCTAGTTAGAATCCAGTCTTCATTTAARAGAGTTGTTTATTAATAAAAAGCATGACTAAGCACATGTTAGCAAACCGGTTATTTACTTGGAATTGACATTTTCAAGGTGTGCAGAGCTGAGAACAACATCTTTTGTGCAAATTCTGTTCAGTGATCACAGTTTTGTGCTGGAGGGAAAGCACATCACCGTGGCTTTGAAAAGCAGAGTTGATGACATGCAGTGTATGGGGAGCTTTCCGAGTGCTCTGCATTGTCTTTATAGCAGATATGAAAGCTACACATCCAGTAGAGTTTATACCCTCCTAATGAAGCAATTACTGCCACTGTGCTGCCTTGTAATAGCTGGGCATCTCTTACATTAATTCCATAGCTGACTGCTTGCTGCTACTCATTATGAAAGCTCTCAGCTAGAATTCAGGGTTTTATCAATAGCAAGTAAAACAAAACTTCAAAGAACAGAATGTTTCCCATCTAGCACATTTCTCTACATAACCTAAAGCAGGAATATGAATCAAATGAGATCTCTTTGACCGCTTCATCGACAAGATTTGATTTGTTTCCTGGTGCTTTTTACCTGCAGCTCCAAAATAGAAGAACTAAGGTATAACTACAGAGTTGTATGAGAATATACTGGATTTTAATGTACATAAATTCTTTTTTTTATATGCAGCCTAGCCAAAGGAGATGCACCTTTTCACCATGCTGTTCTCCATTTACCAGAAAATAAGCGTAAAGTTCTTCCTTACTGCAAAAAAAAAGTATGTATTAAATCTCCTTTTCCTGTCTCTATACTGTCTCTTCTCTGTGTTCCACTCACAACACTGATAATCCCAACATGCCCCTATTGCCAACATCACTATGTGGGGGGAACGCTGAATATGAGAACTGTTTAAAAATTGGGAAGCAGAAATCTCAGATTTCTCAGGCTGAAGTGTCACATATGAGTTTATAGGAAAAATCATTTATTATACCACAGCAGATAGCACTAAAATAATATTATTCTGACACAGAGGGATAAAAGCATTACTCATCATACTAGTGCCATACTAGTGCTTATTATATATCATATCTCTGCTTCAACAGCATATGGGCTGTTGGGGTATATGAACATCTTCCAAGCAGTAGCCAGGTTGATCCAATCCTGCAAGGTGCTGAGCACTCTGCTTTCAGTAGAACGGTTGGAAATTTCCTTCCTTTGCAGGATTAAGTTCTTTATCAACTATTTTTGTTTTGACTCTTAATTGTTTAACTTTATTTTCACTAAACATAAAGTAAGAGCAAAATACAGGGAAGTATCACTGTGTATGCCAATTCACTTTGGGTATTGTAACCCATATCAGAACCTTCCCTGGCTTTCCTGTACCACTGTAACGAGGCCATAAAACAAAGATTACATTAGGAATATATTGAATATTTACATGTACTGCTGCATAACTTAACCAAACAAAGTTTTAGTTCTCATAGTAGYGTTCTGCTTGTTCCTACACCCTTTTCCCATGAGGCTCTCACCAAACAATGAGAAACTGTACTGCAGGGAAAAATGCACTTCCTAAAACTCAAGTACTCTGAGGCAAAAATCTAAGGAAAATGTTAATAATTTCCTTTGTAATTATTATTTTGTCCAGAAACATATATAGTATTAATGGCTGTTGGCTCACAGCACTCTCTAAAAATCTCTGTGTTTCTTCAAATAATCAAGATAACATGAATGCCCCTCTGGGCTAGAATAGTAGAAGAAAGAGCAAATAGATTAGAGTCCTACTCGGTGAATATTGAAAAATAATGTTCAGGGTCCTGTTCAAATATATAGAAAAGTTAGGAAGTTTAACAATAAGTTTTTAGAATTAGTAATTGCATGTGGTCTGGCAGATAAGCCATCTTATCAGTAGAATAATCCTGYAAGCATTGATTTTTAAGTGAAAATACAAGTGGCAAATAAAGTTTCAGAACATATTTAGCAAATCACAATAAAAAATAAAGAATTTAGGCAAAGGAAGGGGAAAATAACTCGTGTGACTGAGCTTTTAGTGTCAGAAAATAGTTAGTCTTGAGGCAGTGTATAGYCTTTGTCTTCCCTCAATAGACATGCTATGGGTTAGAGAAAAAAAACTATTGAGGTTGATGAAATAAAGTGGAAGATAAAACACCTACTCAGGTGACTAATCACATCTGCCTTTRCAGAATGGGTCCATTAGTAGAATGCTTGCGGGTTTTCCTAAAAGGAGCTAAGCCCACAAAATCATCTGGAACATTAAAACCATTTTTTTTTTCTCTAAGATTTCTCTTAGAAGCTACTCTTTTCTGCAGGTTTTCACAAAAACAAGCCAGAAATACTCACCAGTACAGCGGCCAGTTGATGTGAACCTGTAGCCAGGTTTACAATCACAACGGTAGCTACCAGCTGTGTTGACACATTCCGCATTCTGTTGACACACTGGTCCATTCTGGCATTCATCAATATCTATTAATACAAAAAACACATGTGATTGTTACGGTAAGCTGACATTAGAAAACAAAACTTCTGTGGTTTTATGTATTCTCTTACTCAATTGAAAGTATGTCCTTTTAATTCATTTAAAGAAGTATATTGATGAAAGTAGATATATAGTCAGATTCGGTTATAGTCCTGAAATGACCCCAAGCCTACATATTCCATTCCTAAAACATATTCCTGTTTAGAGGTTTTATATAATAGTTTTCTGAAGATGTTGGAATGCCCAGGAAGGTTCTTCACAATATTTCACTGTTTTCAATGCTTTCCTTTGCAGTATCTACTTTGTTACCAGTCAGTAAGTCTCATCAGCACACCAGAAAATGAATGCACTTCATACTACTGCCTTTAATTTCTCCATGACTCTGACTAATACAATGCTAGAATATGTTTAAGTTGGCAAAAAAATTCATGTGCTTAGGGTATTTACAGAAATCTTTGTTTTCTTGCAAAAATATTTTGGAATAATAAAATAATATTCTCATGATCTGACTAAGGAACACTATCCTCTTCTTGGCTTTCCTGCCAAATGTGAAAAACATTGTTTCTTCTCATGACTGCTGACTCATGCTCTTTCAAGAATTTTGACGGTAGATGAAAAATCTGGTAGTTTCTATGTAAAAGAACTAAAAGCCTTAAATGTTTAGATTTAGTCTGATAATAAGTCTTTCCTCTTGATAGGATACCTTGATCTCATTTCTCTGCAAGCAAAGCACCATACCTTCACAGATCAGCAGCTTGTCATTGTAAAAGAAACCCACTGGACACTCGCAGCGGAAGCTGCCAACCATGTTGATGCAGATTCCATTTTCACACACTCCAGGAATCTCTCTGCATTCATCAATATCTGCAAGAARAGACATTTCAAGTACTTGTAAACGTACCTCACTAAATCCTCTACAGAACGATTTCCTTACACATTTATTCGTAGGAGAATAATCAAATGTACTACATGAGCATTAGAACRTTTACTGCAAGTTATGCCAATAGTGCAAAGGTGTTTCCTCAAGGTCTAACTCCTAACCATAACCAARATATATCCTGTCATACAGGGGGCACAGGACAGCACGTTACCTTCCCCATCTCCAGCACCCAACCCCTTGATCAGCCTCCTCATCTTCCTTATTGTTACAGTGAACTTATGGAAAGAGCCCTCCTGGCACTCCTACTAAATACTGTGGAGCTTTTATTTATGCATGTTGGCATGACCCAAGATCTCCGTGCTGTACTATACCCTGACGAGCTTTATATAGCTAAAGACAGCTTCGTGAGACTGGGACTGAGCAGACATTAGGGCAAACAGTTCAGTGCTTTGACCTTCTGTTGATGAATAGTCCAATTTGCTACAGTAAGTTGGCAAAGACTTTGGGTAGTAAATGCTATGAGGTAGATTTTGAAACTTTGCTCCTGCAAAATGAACTGGCAAACAGAAAAAGAAAGCATATTTCTCTAACTTCTTTAAGACTATGTTCTGCACTTCTTTAGAAGAATTTGCATCTAGTTAGCTGAATGCTGTGTCACAGTAACAGCTTAATTCTGAAGCACCTGATTACTGCTACATGCTGTCTCTGAGCTTTTTACAGGGTACACTATCTGCATCTTATTTGCATTGTTGTGTGAATAAAAACAAAAGGGAGTCCCAGAAGGGGTTTATTCACATTCTTGCCTTTGAATTCCTCATTCTCTCCCTCTTTTTGTTTTGCAATTTGTTACTCACGATTCAAATGTTACACACAAAAACATATGTGAGAAATATTCCAACTGAACAGCAAAAAGGATTTTTCTGTCAAACCAATACACAGGGGGATTGGTGTGAAATGTCAGAATAATTCTCTGCTTTAATCTGAAGGAAAGACTCCTATATCCTCTCAGAGCAAATGCCGCTTGGCCTTTCTCCCAGACCTCTTATCCGTGCTATCCATGACCTGCTCAAATATGCATGATTACAGTTTCTTTACAGCTTTATGTTGCCTTGATCACAAGCAGCAATGATCACTGCTGCCAGCTAGGAGGAGCTAGGCAGAAAGTTTGCAGGCTCAAATTTAAACAGAAGGCTGAGCTCATTGTGTCCTTTAGTTGTTATTCTTGCCCTAGAAAAAGTAACTGGAAAGACAATCCCTCCCCCTTTGCCTCTACCAGAGGCAGCATAAACTTTAGTTCACAACAGAAATCACAACTCACCAACTGGTAGTCCTGTATAAATGTCAATGAAAAAGCCAGGTCTCTGACTTCCACAAAGCGTGGAGAATTCATCTGCAGAAGAAAAGTAAAGTAGCAGTTTTAGTATTTATAATAAATAAATAAAATTTCATTACATTCTCTGCCCAAGAAAATTCTGTTTCTACTCTTTCAGCACCTACAGAGCATGCTGAAGCAGGCAGGCCCTTCCAAAGGCTTCCTATGGGATCTGCTTCCTATAGATTCACAGCCTCATGACCTCATTCAAAGGCTGCAAAAGTCAGCAGATAAAAAGATGTAGAGGGCTTGGGCTCATATGCTGTTTTTGCTATTCCTATGCTTATCTCTGTGCAGCACAAGTTCTTCTGCAAGTCCAAATACGACTTTTAAAAACTTGAGCCACCTTGGAGAAGGAAATCATCCAAATAATTTAAGAAGTTTGTTCTYGAGCCACCTTGAACTTGAGTGTGCTGTACTAGACTGACCTCTGCAAAGCATAATCCAGTGCAGAGGAGTCCTGTATGTCCATACAATTAGTCCAGAAATACCCACACCTCATATCTGTCARCCTGCCACAGATCATTCTCAGAAGAGACTGAAGTACCTTAGTAATTCCATAGGCACCAGAAAGGCCCTTTGAGGCAATCAGCAGTCCTACAGCACAACTCTTTCAGGCCAAGGACTGGAGAGCACATGGCAACTCTATTCAGGAGGCCATGCACACTGCTCTAGAGCTACTTTATACCCTGTTTTGGAGCTATGCCAAGCAAAGCTCCATCACTATGCCTTAGTGTTTGATCTACAAACCTTTGCTCAAGGGAGATATTAACTTAGTCACAAAGGAGGCAGGGCCAAGCAGTACAAGCACAAACCATTCCAAAAGGAAATAAACAAAGGCATTTTCTTTGGTTTGGATTAATCACCTTCATGCCAAAAAGGGGTAATTAATGCCTTCATTTTATACAAATACATAAAAGCAGAAAGGCACATAGAATCTCTCAAACAACGATATATGTGCCAGGAGTAACCATCATGTCACCCAGGCTTTCAAGTAATTTTGCAACGCAAAAAACCTACCAGTGCTAGGGATAGGGCACTGTTCACAAGGCTTATTCCATGCACGTCCAATGTTGTAGGAACAGCAGCACATTTTCTTGGTCATATTAAAGAGCAGCTCTCCATCACAGGTCTGGTTGTCTGCGTAGTAATTTCTGTAGCACAGACTTCTTCTCATATCTGCAAAAAGGAAGAAAAACCCAATGCACTAACAACTCTTATGAAAGATGATGTAACCAAAAGGGGTTAGAAGTTACCTCCTTTAATATGTACTTTTTATATTGCTTTCAAGTAGGTGCTATAGCACTGTAAAATACTACAGAAAAGCTTGTCCCTAGAATATCAGCATAAAAATATGAATAAGTGTTTGCAACACAAATGTTGTGTCCAATCACAACTCYAACACTGATCACACTCCAAGGATTTGATACTGGCCTTTTGCCCAACACTGTAAAAACATGAGCTTGTTTATGGTTCCCCTTAAAAGCTGTGCACAGTTTGTGACTTCATTCTGTGAGGACAGGGCAATTTTTGGTAGTTTCACATGCAGAAGCTTTTAATTGAAAAGCTGAGTGAAACTTGAAGTGGCTGACACAGAAAATACCACATTAAAGGAGATGTTTTGAAGAGGTGCTGAAGTATCTGTGTTTAAAGTTATCTGCCTCGGCTTATTTGATAAACTAATGAAAGAAAATTAATGAAAGACGACAGATGTTTTATATAGTTGATTCTTGCATTAAATGGAATTCAGAGGAATAATTTTGATTTGCACCAGCGAAAGTGCTGCCCCGAAGCATAAAGATAAACAATAAGTAAAAAAGAAACAACATACCCATACAGTTGTTCCCTCCGTTGACCTGCATGTAGTCGGGAGGACAAATGCAGGTGTAGTTCCCAACAGTATTGTAACATGTGCCCGGTCCACAGATGCCAGGAGTATCGCACTCATTTACATCTAGAGGAGAAGAAAAAGGCAGTGAGTGACCAGAGCACTTTCTCACTGTGCTTCCAAGAATGAAACTCTCAGCAGTGCACAGGGCAGGAACAGGCTCGCAGAGGGTAACTGAGGGGCTCCAAGTGTAGCCAGGGTCGCAGAGGGTAACTGAGGGGCTCCATGGCAGATTGGAACCTGCACAGAAGAGGAGGTCAAGGCACAGGTGGGTACAGAGCCCAGCTATGGTAGGAAGATGGGAGCTCTGTTGTGTCTAGATGACTCAGAGTCTGCAACTTGGTTTTTGCACCCATTGCACAAAAACGTATTTGAGCATCTTGTCCTGAATTCCCAGTTTTTGACAAAGACCAAAGCTGTTTCTTGTGGAGYGTCCTACCTCACTAACAATAATGCTAAAACAAAAGGAAAAGGATCCATCTAGGAGCTTAAGAGKTCAAAATTATCTCCTTAGCTTTATCATTTTAAACTAACTTTGACATACTACTAGGAATAAAAAATACAGGTAGTTTTCCTTGTAAACAGGCAACCATTTGTTGAGCTAAGCAAGTGCAATATGGACGAAGCACTTTTTCTTCTGCCTTAATTTCAGGTCTGAATCTTTTGCATTTCTGCTGTGCTCTTTACACCATAGGTATCATTAACATTATTAGTGGTCTGGAATCCAGAAGACAGTCTGGATATMAGGAAAGCAAGAATTTCAGAGTTTAAAGTTTGCATCCAGTACAATCTGACAAGCGTATGCAATGTGCTGAACATAAACTATTGATTGTGCTGAGGGATGCAATCTTTTTTTCTTTCTTTTTTTTTTTTTTTAATACAACAAATATTTTCAATTGGACAATCAGATTAGTGGGAAAGAAAAAAAGCAATGGATAAAAGTCATCAAAATATCAACCAGCCCAGCAAACTCAAGCAGCAAGTTTGGTTTTTATCTGATTTTTTATTCATTACCCATTAGTGATCAGTTATTTTTTAAAGCTGGTTATGAAATTATATTTAACTTCTACAAGAATTTTCAGATCTTCTGCCTTCAATGAAAACCTAATCAATCTAAACCAAAAAAAAAAAATGTTTATAAGTCAATCATCTTTCATCTTTCACTGCAAGATTTTTGCCTTCCACCCTTCAGWTTTACACTGCTTGGTCTGCTTCTGTTTATTTTAAGAGGCAGATAAATTCTACTGCATGTGATCTGTCATCACTTTTAGGGAAAAAGGGCAGAAAGATAATAAATGTTACATACCATCACACACTCGAGTATCTTCATTCAGGTAGTACCCTGATGGACACTGACACTGGAAGCTACCAAATGTATTGATACATTTTCCTCCTTGGCAAAGTCCAGGCAGCTCTTGACATTCATCAATATCTATTCGAACATGACCACAAAAATTATTTCACTCTATGAAAAAGCAACATTCATTGAAGAATTTCATAATTCTAGATATGTAAAAAATCCAAAACAATAAAAAAAATTACCCTCTAGTATAACTGTAATAGGGTTTGGTCGGAATCCTTCCCCTCCAGGGCAAAGAACTTTATATTCAGCTGAGAAAATAAATAAAATAAATAAATGCATTTATGAACCTAAAATTGTGGAAACATTTTCAGAACGAGCATCTTTGAAAGTTAATCAAATTATTTTAGACAATTTAAATCTAAAGTAGCAGGATAACAGAGCAGCAGCATTAGTTATTATTCTGTAATATCAACAAATGCTACTGTATACCAAGGTAAAGTGTTATGTGTAACAGCAAATTTGATGCCACAGGATGTCACAGGAGTGACATCTTGCTTTTTTTTTTTTAAACTCATTTTTATTCAATAAAAAAAAATCTTATTAAAAATACAGTAAATTTTAATGAAGACTTGTATGTTTTTTTCAGAAATTTGTCACCTGCATGTATATAGTAAATGATCACAGAAGCCCTTGAGCCACCTGGACCATATTGCCACGTCCAGGCCAGGAAAGACAACTTACTTGAGTTCACAGCTGGGCAATGTTCACAGGGAACCCCCCAAGCTTTGCCGAGGGAGCAACAACAAGAGGCCTTGGAAACACCCACTCCGATCTCATTGCTGCAGAAGGTGCCACCGTTATCTCCACGTGTTTTAACATCCAGGTAACAGTTGCCAGATCGTGTATCTGTTCAAATTGCAAACAATGTCAAACACTATACAACATAAAACACACGACAACACGTTGTCTCAGGATGAGGGATACCCTCTAACTGCTTTCATCGCTCATTGAGCTGCCTAGCAAAGTAACTTGCTTAGTCAAAAAAACAAAACTTTTCCCTCTCAGACAGGACAGTGCCATCCCTTGGCTTACTTGGACTGCTCACTGACTAGGGAACATACTCAGCACCATGAAGAACTGTACAGTCAGGTCTTATCTCATTTGAATACACATTCTTATCCATGTTTGCACTTCCTTTCAGTTCCAGAAACCAGTTGCTTTCTTCTCCTCTTGATATTAACAAGTATTATGCATGAAAGCTTATACTAAATGTTAAAAATTTCATTAACTTTTGATTTTGCAGGGCGTTTTTACATCTACAGTTGAGAGCCAAAATCCAGAGAAGTGCCAAGCAACCTGAGCCTAACACTTACAAGAGCATTTCCATGGGTCATGGAAGTTGTACCTAGCCAAGTGACACTCAAGAGCCCCAAGAGTGTGGGTGGCTTTATGCCACAGCTTCATTTGCCTGCCACCTTGGGACCAGCTGGATTTTGGGGTTAAGCTTGTTGAAATTTAAAATTGTGTCATGCCTGCTCTAAATTGTGGACAGCTGTAAGAAGCCCCAAGGGGTTGGTCCTGGCAGCTGGGCACTGCTGAAACACTACATTACACTGGACACATTCCCACTGCACTATTAGAACTTCTAAGCCAAGGGTAATAGGGTGGGAGACCTTGTGCATGACCTGTGATTTTGTCCCCAAACAGTTAGCACCGCAGCCCCTTTATGCAACTTCACTTGTAAATCGCACAAGGAATGATCCCTTACCAACACATCCAACTCGGGTGGGATTCAGCTCAAAATCAGGAGGGCACTCACAGGTGTAACTACCAGCAGTATTGACACACGTGCCACTAATGCAGGTTGTGGGATCTGCACATTCATTAACATCTGCAAGAAAAAACAATAGGTTGTAAGCAAATAGTGTAACAGTTCAAACTATCAATTTATCAGAGATAGTACACAAACCCTTTAGGTATCAGATACTGTTGATCAGGGAACTCTAAAAAGCATATTTTAGAAGTTAAATAAACTACAGGGTATTTCTTCCTGAGATATAGGACAGACGTGTTATGTCTGCTCTACACTTCCCCTTYTCCTAACCCAGTGAAATACCAGAAGTTCTCAAAGAAGAGGAGACAGAAATGTAGAGAAGGTCACCAGTCTCCATTTGAGTCTAAGACCTGCTGATTCTTMTCTGCTATACAGTGGGGAAGTATGAATTTTCCTATAAAATGACTCTGATTTTTATAGCTTTGTTAAAGAATTTCCAGGTATTTGATCACGGTATTAACAGAAAAGTAAAAATGCCATGTTCAAAATTATCATTACCTGTGCAGTTACCACCACTTCGGTCCAACTCGTAACCCACTTCACAATCGCATCGGAAAAGACCAGGCAGGTTGCGACAAGTACCATAGACACAGATGTTAGGAAGTGAACACTCATCAATATCTGATGGGGAAAAAAAAAAAAAACAGGTGGAGAAAAATGAGGCTCCCATATCTTTTTAATTACATATAAGAACTGCAGAAAGATTTAACAAACCTGGATCTGGAAGCCTGCACGCCATGTAGCACCAGAAAAAAATGGTGTGCAAGATCTATGCTTGGATCTAATCTGCAGAGAGGTGGTCTTAAGCAAAGCAAAAAGCTGATGCAGAAAGATGAATTTAACTCTTATCTTCAGATTTTTGTAACTGAAGATCTTGAGTTTGGCAGCTAACTTTCATGGCTTTTTGTCTGAATCACTATATCTGATTCAATCCATAATGACTGCTCTACGTGCTCCATAAAGAACGACTGATTTAATACAATAAAAGAGTGTATGTTTACCAAGGACCTTAAAATACTACATTTAGTGTGCACATCTGAGACACCAAGGAAAGTGTTTTAGCAACAGCAGCTAGGCTCTAGATAAGCTATGTAAAGTTAGCTTGAAGGTTATACTGTTAAAAGTAAATCGTTTCCTGACATTATGAAACTTAATGTTTTAGTTTACACAAAAAAACCCACTCTCATAATTTATTTCCCTTTGTAAGTTTCTTAAAAAAAACCCACCAGAACATTTTCCAGGGCAAAAAGCCTATTTATAGTGATGTATTTATGAACTCTATCAAATACTTACTCCTATGAATTAATAGTATGTCACTTGATATGGGTGCTTCTTGACTGACTGAAGTGACCAGTGCTATAAAGCTGCAGGTTTCAAAAGYTGCAATCAAATTTATGACCTTAATCATGTCCACAGCATCTTTACCATTTGCTTTTGTATAAGCCAAGCTTTAATGAAGGATTGCTTTCAAAACTAAACAAAGAATCCTTTTGTTTTGTGTGTGCTTTTTATAAACTTTCTACAGGGTTTCAAATTTTGGGTTTGAACTTCACAGACACCCTCAAAGCAGGTTTACTGCATTAGCTACCTAAACAGAATTTTTTCAGCAAGTTTGGACTTTGAGCCAAAAGCCTGCAGACATCAGTAGGAGTCCTTGCATTTATTATAACAGACTGATGAACAGGTGTCTTTCTGCATACAAACCAATTTCCATGTACAGAAAAGTCATGACTTTTTCTACGTTAGTGATATGAATAAAAGGAATAACTGGCAACAAACTGGACAAGACAAAATGGTAGTTGAAAATGCCATTTAGATCGCCAATCTGACCTACAAATAAGAGATGGTAAGACACTCYCCCAAATATTTCCTGCTTTTCTATAAGAGATCCAAAATAAATCCTAGTGCCCAGATGCATAAAAACTGAAAAAGTATCACTGGCAATTTTCAAGGAGTTTTCAATACAACCACACTTGTAAAAAAATGAATTATTTTGAAACGTAAAATATCATTAAGGCAGAATTTGTTGTGTGTTGTTCAAAGCTTACAAAGAATTACCTTCACATGCTTTCCCATCTGCACTTGGCAAAAATCCCATATCACATTCACAGCGATATCCTCCGGGGGCATTGAGGCATTGCCCATTTTCACAGAGGTTCAAATTTTCTGAGCATTCATCGAGGTCTGCAAGAAGGAAGAGAAGATACAAGTTTAGTTACAATAAACATGTTTTCCTCATCAACACTTGGTTCAGCTGAACTACACACTGCTCCAAGGTTTTAATCACTCCTTTAGCAGTGAACACTTGCAGAAGAAACTACAAGCTGCTTACGTATACAGCACAACTTACATAATAGTGTAGACTATTTTCTGCACATTGAAAACACAACTTCGAACCAAAAGGAAAATCAGTGAGTACAGACTGCTAATGCAGCTACAGTTAATATCAATTGAAGGTAGTATTTGGGGTCAAATTTAGATTCAGAGCACATGAATCTTATTATCGCTATTGTTTCTATTACAGCAAAGCCCAGAGGCAATAATTTAAATAAGGGTTTTCTGTGCAGTGAGCAAACACATGTTTATAGGAGTCTCCATGCCAAGCAGAGAAAATACTGACAGAAAGTGGCAGCATGGTGAAAATAACTCAATCAAAATTAAACTGAAGGTTAACAGTTGATCAGAACAATAGCCTGGCTACTGAACTAAGTTGCCCTCCAGACAGATCGTGGACTTTATTCTCCAGCTGATACTTTATATAACACAAAAACACCTGACTTGTTGCAGCAAAGCCTGGCTGGCAGTGAGAGCTCATAAAAGGCCATGACTGGAAAGCAAAGCTAGTACCTACCAGGGTGAGTGTTGCATGCTTTGACAGAAGGCTTATATAAGGCATGCCCAAGTTTGAGTTCTAGYTACCTCTTGAATTTAGGAGCAATATGTACTCTAAACAATTCAAAAGAAATGCAGAAACTCTGAAGTGCTTCATTTGAAAGACAGAGTTGCTAGATTCCTGCAAATATCATATGGGAAATGAACAAAAAGGCTTGCAGCTTGTGAAAGCCACTAAAACAGCTGAATTTGATTCAGGAGTAAATTACACAGAGAGAATTAATCTGAGTCCCAATGCCCATTTATAAAGTGGAATAACTCAAATTCAGCCTTAAACCTGCTGAGCCAGATTCCCAGATGCCATAAAATTGCTCTGGCAGATGGAATCCTGCTGATTTGCACCAGCTGAAAACCTGGCCCAGCAGCTACCTATCTCATGGCTTTACTCCCAACAAGGTCACCTTCCATGTGTAGCCTCAACAGCAACACCAAAATTCTTTGTGTTATTGCAGAGTTCCTGATGGCTAAACCCGCATGAGCTAATCCATTCTTCAGAGCAGGAGTCTGAAGTGTGGGTGGAAGCATCTCTCTAGAGAGCTTCTATAATCACACTTTCAGTTCCTAGGATTATATTTCAGAAGCAACTACCATCATTCTACATGTCAGCACTGCACCCTGACACCGTGTTTCTGGATGAGGCACTGAAGAGGGCAGACAGCCATACTCACTCACGCATTTTAGGCAGTTTTACAAAGTAATTTTAATACAGGTGCCCTATTAACTATAATATATTATACTAATGTAGACCGTCTAACAGCTACTAATGTAGCTGGTTTATCAATTGGCATAATTACACCACAAAGTGTTGTTTTATYGTTTGCTACCCACTCCGCCTCCATTGAGCTTCAATGAGCTCAAAGCTCATTGAAAACTTGCATTTTAGCTACAGAAAAAAAGTGACTGTTTTAGTCTAGGAAAAATAGACAATATTTTCTTTCAATAAAGGTGAATTAGAAGAACTTGGAAGACAACATACTAGAGAATAATTTCCTAAGAGCCAAAGGCTTCAAAATTTTGAGAGGTATTGAATCCCAGCCTAACTTAGGTTGTAAAGGACCTCTGTAAGTCACTGGCCCAGCTCCTTCTCAAAGCAAGGCTAATTTCAAGATCAGATCAGATTGCTCTCAGCCTCGTCCACCTGGCTTCTGAATAACTCCCAGGATTGAGGTTTTGCATCCTCTTTGGGCACTTGCTGCAGAGACTAAACACTCTCTGAAATAGCAGCCAATATTGGGGTGTACTAGACCTACAGGTACACAGTTCTAATCCTGTAATTGATCCACACTTTATATTCCAGCTCAAAGGGAATTCTGAGCACAAAATCACGAAATATAAATCGTGGATATTAATACACTGATATTTGTGTTAAATTTGTAATACTTGTAAGTTTATCTGCCCGCTGGGTATTCAAGCACTCTTAAGGAAGCTCACCTGTACAAGTGAAGCCATCCCCAGTATAACCTTCTTTACACAGGCAGCGGTAAGAGCCCATCGTATTCTTGCAGTCAGCATGTGGGCTACACATGTGTGTTCCATTAGAGCACTCATCCAGATCTTTAAAACAAAAAACATTAGTTAAAAAACCCCATACCATTAATGTAAACTTTAAGCAGCATATAGCACACAGAAGCTCTACTTTAAATAATCTCCCATAATAAAACCCAAACATGCATGGGGTCATGTGCCTGGAATGCAGGCACAGCTTATTTGCAAGCCAGCAAAGCTCCCTGACAAGGTAAGTGTGAATGTGGAAGCTATGGGACTAAATGGTTTTCATGGGGAGTACCAAGAGACCTCCTCCCACCTTCCATGATCCAGGAGCCCCYGCCACGGGTACATACATTCCCTTTCCACAGCCTAGTCCATTTCTACCATCTCACCTTATCATCAGCTAATGCTGATTTCACAACATAGTAGAGAATTTGTTGTCCAACATATAATTAAACTGATCCGACAGGCAGAACCACCATTTGTCATCTCACTTGGTAAGTGTAGTATTGATTTTTCGAAACTGCTGGGGCCCAGTTTTGATCAGACTTTATAAATACATATTACTGTGCATACTGCTTACCTGTGCACTTGATGCCATTTCCAATCCATCCAGGGCTACAGCTACATTTGAAACTTCCCGCTGTGTTTGTACATATGGCATGTCTGTCGCAGTTATGGGCTCCAATTTCACACTCATTGATATCTGCAAAAACACAGATGTGTTGAAGAGCTTACGGAGCAAACTTTCTCCTATCGAGATAACTGATACAGGAGTTTCTCAAAAAAAGACAATATGAACATGAAAGCAAGTCTGCATTTATTTATAACAAGGCAGTTGTAAATGAAGCAGAAGAGAAGCAAAATCACAATGCGGAAAAGCAAGGAAACATTTCACATTCAGCACACCTCAAACAGGCCCTGGACTATTTGTTTTTCTGAAAGGTACATAATGCAAGACTGCTGCTGCACCCCAAAGCCTCGGTAACTTTTATAATGGAAGGAGGAAACCAAACACTCAAGAGTTTTTCTTCTTGTTCTTTTTTTTGTTGTTGTTGTTGTTGTTGTTGTTAACTGGTGCACTCAGAAAGAGCATGAGGGCCTAGCATTTGGGACCAGCACCCACAAGGATTCCTGTGGCAGGTGCTCAGCGTCCCGGACTGTGTGTTTTCCGGGCAGTTTTGCAGTCAGATGTGGATCAGATTTGATGACTAAGAGCTGGTGTGAGGACCTGTGCCGCCCTTAAAAGAGAGAGACACCACTACCATTTACTGGCTTGTAACTTGGACATACCTTACCATGTGTGAGGGGCAGAAGGCAACTTTCCTTTTTACCTATCCTGAAGCCCACACCGAGGTCTCAGGTTGCTCCACAGGGCCTGTTTGTTGAGAGATCCTGGAGGTGACTCTGCTCACTGAGGACTCCTGGAACGCTGTGCTCCATGTCTGCCACAGTACTAGCAAGGATTATGATGAATATCCTTGCAACCACCTGCAAACTCCTCCTAGATTTATCTCCAGGCAGTTAAAGCCTGGTTCTGCTTTGCTAGAGATGTTAAAGAAGGTGCAAGATGGTTGTAAAACTTTATTTAATGTGATGGCTGATGAAAGCCAAACTTATCAGGAATGCAATTTAAGAACTAAGGAAACCTAAACACAGTGGAAAAAAACTCATCAGCCTAGAAGATAACAGGCTGCAAGTAATGTGGTCTTCAGCATAAGCACTCTTGCCAGCATATTCTGTTTCAACATTCGTAGTCTTCACCTTATTTTGACTCTCAAACCATGTCAAAATGTTTGGATGAGGAAAAAAAATAAATAAAAAAAACCCCCACCGAATGCCACCTTTCTGTATTAATGCTTCACACAAGCACTTGAAGCCTATATAAATGGACAAAGTTTTGATAAATTACTAGTGGTAACTAAAACAAAGCTTGCRGGAATTGTCTTACACGGCTTGTGGATTTACAGTGCCTTCTGCAACCCAGTTCCCTCTAAATGTGCTTTGGCTTTGCTTCCATGAAGGGTGTAACCTATCTAGAATTCACATCAAGCCATCTACTATTTCTACCACCTTTCTCAGCCCTCCCAGATGCCTTTGCTGTTATATTAGGGCAGGGCAGAGAAGTCATGAAGGGAAGTGTCCAGGTAAGAACTCAGCTGTTTCCTTCGTGACCCTACCCTAGGTCATCTGCTAGCCCCTTTTTATGCAAAAGGCCATATATGCATATGCCCAGTATATTTTGTCCCTTCACAAAGGCAGCATGTRACTCTGAGAAGCAGATAAAATACACCCATCATTCTCAAATTAAATTCTCAAATTCAGTTACTGCTCAAACACACTGGTGKTTTTTTTGTTTTGTTTTTTTAAGCCTCTGCAGTGCAATTGCATCCAATCTTAAYTTTCTGGTTTTCTTTCTAAACGAGACATGACTCTGAATCAGAAGTCCAGACTTGAATATTTCCATAATTTTAATGCTGAAGTCTAGATACAATCTAAACCTGGCAGCTGGAATCTACTATTAATATTGCAGGCTGCGCYACCAATCCCCCAAACATGCAAATGGATGCTTCCTTTTTCACTTTTTTTTAAAAAAGAGTCAAGAGCAGATAATCTTAGTATATATTTGCCTTTAGCATATGCAGAAACTCTTAAGCAGATAACATGACCCTGAACAGGAAACTAGTATCTGTTAAAAATCTTAAAGGTGGTCAGAAGAAATACTCATTTTGGCTTGAGCTGAAGAGAAAGGCTAGTAGGAATTTCTGGAGGTCACTCACAGTATACATTGACATAAAATGCCCAGGCAAACACTCTGCATGTTCAACTTTGCATACTTTCAGAAAACAAATTCTTGAACTACCTCTAATATAAAGTTCGCGGCGTGTTTGATTCCAACAGCCGCGTACTTCCTTAGACCCTCTGGAGCCCCACACAACAACACAACAGCCATCATCAGCTCGAATACTTTTTTCCAAGAATTCTTCTAGCCACCAGTGAACACAAACAGCAACTTGCATGCAACAGCTACGCGCAATGAGGGCATGTGTGGGCCAAACTCCCAGGCAATCCTAACAGCAGCTTTCAGCTCTAGGCAAGCGTAGCCCGGCCCGCGGTGCCCCCCACTGATGCCTCCCAGTGAGGAGCATCGCGGGGACGGAGGATCCTCACGGATCCTTCACGGGGACTCCCAGTGTGTCCCCGTGGCGGCCGCCTACCCGTGAGAGCCCCGGCTCCTTTGCGGCATGAAAACTGGGAGTCCAAATCTCTGTCAGAGCAGGGGTATTTAGAACGGGATCAGCTTTCTCAGATATCAGCCACCAAAATGCCTTTCCACTTGCTTTGAACAAAATCCTGAAATCCTGCGCAGCTTTTAGATGGGGGAAAAAAAGAAATCAATAGATTTCGGTGCTTTTTGCCTGGGTCGAGATCAAGAAGGGAATGCAAAATGTGTTTGCTAATACCTTCTACGCTTACAGGGATGTTGCAGGGCTTACTCTACTGCTGCATGGAAAGTGCTTTCAGATACTCTGATGAAAGCTGATTGAGGCATATGAAACACCATCATCAGCCTCACCCCAGACTTTACTTATTTTGAAAGCTATCTGCACTTAGCTCAGATTTTGTTTTGCTTTAATCCCTATTCTCTCCTTTCATCATATAGCTGAGTTATAAGCCTAAATTTATTACACTGCAATTATTTCCAAGGCAAAAGAGATCTCAGACCAAACACGGTCCTGTGTAAACAGGGCAGTGAAATCAGGGGAATATATGCCTGCTTAAACTGGAGCTTAATATGGATTTATGTTTCCATAAGTATTGAATTATGACTTCACAGAAAGAAACAAAAGGGAGAAGCTGAGCTCTGCAGGGAAATTAATTCAACATAAGTATCTTTAATAAGAGCAAGAGTCCAGACTGTGCTGTGCTGTCTGCATGGCAGTACAAACAGTACCACTCATTTCAAACAGCTCTAGCTGCTGCTAAGCAGTGGCTGGAGCAGCCTGAGTGACGGTATCGCGACCCAGAGCGCACGCAGGATGACACTRCCACACCAACCAGGGTTTCACACAACGGCCTCTTCCCATTGATTTCGGGGGGATTTTCACTAAAGAGCAAAGGAGTGAGTCATTGATTTATATCAACCTTCTCCCTTCTGCCTCGACCATGAGGCTGTGACAAGCCAAGGAAAATAAAGACATTCCAGTGTGAGCCTGACACTGCATCCTCAGCTCGTCCYGCGGTGCCCCAGTCCTGCTGCACACATGTTCTCAGCTCTGTAATTGCACAACTCCCATTAATACTAAGGGAGTTGTCTGCCTCCAACAGATGAGAATACGCGTGATAAATAATATGCAGATCTGACATCATAACAATTCTGAGCGCTATGGGAAAAAAACTGTCAGTCACCACAGTTTGTTGGCTCCTTCTCTCCTCTGGACAAAGATTTTTTTCTCTCAAGTCTTTGGCTTTATTAAAGTGTCTCTCACATGAAGCACAGAGGCTCAAATTTTTAGAGCTGTGGATGTGCAGCAAAGACACGTACTTTATATATACCTGCAAGGGTGGCACTGTGCTTGCACACAGGGCAGCTGGATGAAAGAAATGCCAGGATCTGCAGAGGGAACCCCCACGCAGTCTGTAGGTGTATCATTAAAAAGCAGCCAGAGAACAGCACGGGGATAAGTAGCCTTGCCTACACTGTGGGAACATCCAAGTCATTCCTCCACATTTGAAGAGAAAGAGTGAACAATAACCCAAGAAAATTCACGCATKCATACATGCCAGGGAGGACTCATGGTACTCTCTGTACTACTTATTTTCTATTAAGTTCCACTGGGGCTTGGATAGCCTGTAAGAAGCCCAGTCAGTGTGTGAATTTAATTCAGGCTCTGCCTCTAAACCAATACTCCAGSTCAGGAATGATGCAAATCCCTTCAGCATCTGTTGTTTTTTTTTAAGCTTTTTTGGAGTGTTCTGCATATCTGTGTGTTTTGTCAGCCAGAGGAGCTGCTGGTGTTTTGAGGCTGGGTCGGGTTGGGTTCCCCCAGGGCCGGTCACCTGCCRCGAGTCCCACGGTGTTCCCTCCTTCAAGCCGCTCCGGGGCGGTACAAGGAGGCATGAGGAGGAAACATTTTACAGAAGAGAAGACTGAACTTCAACTTAGTGCTCATTCAATTAAAAAAAAAGAAAAAGTGGAAAGATTCCCTTATTCAGAGCTCTGTACCTGTAAAACTGTTTTCTCTTTTGGAATTGCTCTTGGACTCACCATCCTGCGCTGGAAGTGCCTCTCAGAGTTTCACATGGGGCAAACATCAGTTCTTTGCCTGACATCCATGCTTACAGCATCGGCCTGGGGCGCAGTGTGTTATTGCTGGACAGATGCCTACTCACAATACACTCCTTCTGTAATACCCCCTTTTGGCGGGCAGTATCTTAATGTTATTATCTTTTGGTATTTGGCCTGAGAGCGCCAGCTCCCAGTTTCATAAGGGGAAATATATTTGTTTCACTGATACCAGAACTCTCTTGTGCCCTCAGACTGAGGCACAGCGTATTATTAATGGCCAGAAGCCAAAGGCAGAGGGGAGAGAGGCAAGCTTTGAAACAGGGCTTGTCGTGCAAACCTCAAAATGTGACGGACCTGCCTCTGGGTGTATATGGCACGGGCCGGTTCATCCTCTTGCTGCACCAGCCTCCTTTCTCTCTCCAACCCTTCTGCCTCCAGCCACAAGAGTACTCGCTATCCCTCTCTCTATAATCACCATTACGGGGGCAGCGTTTTGGTCTTTGACCCCATAGCCCAGATTCAGGCCACAGCAGGACACCTTGCATCAGCTCCCTGAAGTGCCAGGGAGAAGCCCAGCTGACTTTGGGAACACGTCTACTTTTCATACAATGAAAACAAAGCAATTTCTGCCCCAAAGTTCACCTCACATCCACCAGGAATGACCAGGAGGGCTGCGCGCACAGCACTAACTGGCAGGGATGCATGGAGGAGGTCAGAGCAGAATTTGTTCCTCTGCAAAAATATTAGAGCTAGTAAAGCTATGGCTCTATGTCAACAGTGAAATATTGCAGATTTACAGGCAATACTCCAGAGTGGTGATGAATCACAAAATGCAAGTGCCAATAAAGGATTTTGTTTCTGCACTCATACATCTATACTTTATTGACAGAAAAAGCAGAAACAACATTTATCATAAAGCTGGGCAATCTGGAACTAGGATAGGGGAAAACACTGCAATATTTTCTCCAGTGGCTACATACCATTTGCTTGCACACTAAAGTCTAAAATGAATTACCCTAAGTCAGTCCTGCAGAAGTTAGCTCTGTGAATGGAAATTAAACCATTTGTAGGAAGTTGCCAAGGAAACCTGCATCTACAATATATATTTTTGCAAAAAGCATTTTTAAAATTTATTTTTGTTACTAAACTCTACCCACATTCTTACAAAGAACCAGGGTGGGGGGAAACTAACATCTGTGTGGGATGGGAATGTAAGTCAGTGGGTGGATTCTGAATACTGTTAAATGATTGGGGAAAAAAAACATGTTTATTTGTTAAAATGGAAACAATCAGTAATGACAAGGGAGCTGAAATATTTAGACAAAACTGTAATGGAACCCAGAGGACGTTATTTAGTTGTTCTCATGGAACAGAGAACCTCCCATTCAAAGCGTTGTAGACATTTTTGTAATATTTTTTCTATCAAAAGTTCCCAAAATCAGCGGATGCTTTTGATCTGTAGGACAGAAATTGCACCCTAGGATCAAGGGTGCAAGGGTGTCCTTCAAAAGGACAGAGCTGAAGGATGCTCTAATAGGTCTCCATTATCTGGGCCTGGAAACTTTGGCTGTGACAGTAAAGCTGGGCAAAAATGAGGCAACAATTCAAAGCTCCCCACCAGCAGGTCAGATCTTTTTAAAATCTAGATTTTAAATCTAGATCTGCAAACTGTAGCCACAGTGGAAACTGCATCTTATACTTTGATCCCCACAATCTCTTTAGGATGAAACCCAGCTAGGAAGCTCATGCTCTACTCCCTTCCTTTCCTGAAGACTTGCTTAAATCCAAACGATTCTGGTAATTTGAGTGTGGCCCCATTTAAGGTCTTTCAGCACAACTGAAACTTGATCTTTTTATCTTGAATCACCAGCCCTTTTCAAAAAGTTCCCTCCTCTACAGCATCCGCTGTGACTAAGAGGTGTCCTGGTGGTTTTAGGAGTGACTGTGGCCTCTGTTGAGTGTCATCCTCTCTGCGACTCCTGCATATAGCCAGGAAGAGCAGAAGCTGGGCTAAGGAGAAGGTCACGATGGTGGTGGGAAGAGTGCACAGGGAAGATATCATCTGTCTTCACGGCTGGGTTGGACTTGATAAGGCAACAAGGAGGGAGATACTTCCTCACCTCTCTGACCTCTCTGTAAACGAAACAGTACCGCTTGGGACATTTGCCACTACCCTGTGTCATATGCTGCCAGAATGGTGGCTGTTTGTTTATATTTTCCCAGAAGCCATACCTCTCATTCCATCTTTGTCTCCTGATTATCACTTATTACACTGAGTGGGATAGTTGTGCCATGTGTATCTGATCAGCAAAAGGGATTTCAGGTCTAGAGAACTAAAGATCTTTACATAAGATAACACAGAAACACGGCACGTTGAAATGTTGGTCTACAGGGTACAGTTAGGACTTTCTCGGATTCAGATCACTTCACATGGAAGTCAAAASCAGCTATTACTACACACAGCCATTCGTCCAAGGTCCAATACACAAAGTAAAACTCAGCTCTTAGATTGTTCTACAAGAACTGTTAAAAAAAAACAGATATATGTCCCTTCATATATCTGAGGCACTTACAAAAATATATTACTAACTCTGTAGTATAAGGGCAGATTAAGAATTAAATTTTGTCTCAAAAACATTGCCAAAAATCAGTTTGCCCTAAGTCTACATTAAAAATTATATTAAACATATGTTTGCAGTCATACTTTAGGCAAAGCCTAAGATTCTCAACACCTTGGCTCGAGACACCAGCACTAGGATTATTAATATCATGCCCTCTGAGCCTGTATATCTGAATTTTATTTCTGTTAACTGTCAATACATGAAGTAATGCAAATTCTGCTTTTGCTGAAATATGTCACCATAATGTAGTTTGGTAGTTGTACTGTTGCCACTTCGCAAAAATTGGAAATATACTTTAGCACATACTGCAAGCCATTTGTACTTGCCAAAACAATAGTTGGAACAGATACCYGTTATCTGCATGCACAGCGTACCACTAACTTGTCCAAACCCTCTGTGGTCCTCAGTAGTCTATCAGGTTACAACAAACTTGTTCTGTTCTCTTCGATCAACAACAATATGATAATAAGCCAAACTTTGCTTCCTATCAACATATTGTCACTTGTTTCAATAGGAGCAGCAGCAGCCTGAACACCACAGCACAGAAGTTCAGCAGAAGGCTAATTCAGCAACTTTTGMTAAGAAAATAATTATTTAACACACAAAAGAAAAGTCAAAAGCACAGTGAGAGGAAGTTTTGAATGCTACAGAAATTGGCATGCAGAAACATAATTTTAACAAAAAGCTTGATATTAAAACATACCTGTGCAGCCAGTTGTGCCTTTCTTGCCTGAATATCCCATATCACAATGACAGATAAAAGAGCCCTTTGTATTCTCACAGGTTCCGCTCAGACAGATGTTTGGATGTAGATCACACTCATTAACATCTAAGAAAACATAATTTGACATTTATTTAATAAAATTCTTAGAAGTAACTAGCAGAGTCTCTGGGGTATGATGTTTTGGTACAAAAAATGGGTATATGCAAGCAGAAAACTACATAGAATAGGATTTAACACTGCCATACTATACTTCATTAACACATCTTGAATTTCAATTTTCCTTAAAATATAGACTCAAATTCAAATCAGTACTACCGAACGAATATGTCTATTTATTCTTGCTTTCTATGTATACATACATGAGTATTCATTTCTATCTGCATACACACATGCATGCATACATTATCTAGTTTTGCACAGTCCTTTCCCCTCACACACTCCAGATGTTTACTTTAAATGTGAATATTCTTTCTCAAGTTGCACTACTCCTTCACTCCCATATTTTGTCCTACCAGCACAAAGCATTCACATATGGTTTTATCTTATTGAGAGGTTTAAATCAGCATTGACAATTTATATTTTCCATGGTGTCACCTACTAGCATTGCCCTTCTGCAAGTCCTCTGTGATTTGAGCTGCATAAAAGCTGGCTGGAAGAGGGCCCAAATAAATGATGCTATAGATCATGCTGTTTGCATCCCAAACTGAAGTGGGGCTTCACAGTGAAATAGAAAGATTACATTTGGATTTGATATGTAAAGGCAGTGTAATGTGGCTCTTCCTACTGTCTAGTGGCCAAGATAAGGTGCAAGAGCAATACTTCTAAAATATTGTTTGCCTACTTGGAAGTAGTGCCTCAACTAAAGTTTTTTTTTTTTTTTCTGAGTTAAGTTAGATTAAGAAAGATGTGCTTTCACTTGCCTACACAAGTCTTCATGTCTTCTGATGCCATGAATCCATCATAGCAAAGACACCTGTATTCTCCTGGGATGTTTGTGCACTGGCCTCCATCACAGATGTTAGGATTGTCTTCACACTCATCAATATCTACAGGGAAAAGTCAAATTAATACATGCTTTAGACACAATAACTTTACGAGATGCAACCAACCATTATAATACTCTGGTAATCATGATGAAGATGAAATCACTGCAAATGACTGATTAGTACTTTGCAAAAKTATCTCAGTGGGTAGACTCCCCATCTCCTGGTAAAGTCACTGGTAGATATTACTCTCTGACTCTAATGGATGCAGCAATCAACACTGTAGGTATAAAAGTCAGTGACAGAAAAATCTACAAAAGCTTTGTAAACATCCCATGCCCACAAAGCTTGGGGATTCTTGGATACAATTCATTATTGCTAATGTCAATAGAAGCTCTGAAGTTAAACTCAGTGATGAAAATATCAGACTTTACGGAGGAGAAAAATGCAGAACCCCATGCAGAATACCTCTATAAGCTTTATAGGTTATGACAAACTTGAAACAGGGAGTTGAGCTCATGATGGGAATGATTACAATACAAACATTTATTTCACTAAGAGATTTTATGTTTTGGTAGCATTTCAGCTTACTGACTGGCCCAGCCATACGCTTATATCCTCTAGCATGTAAAATGTTTTGTCAATTCACAAAGTTGGCCATCACTAATTGGAACTGAGTTGCAGAAACAGACACTATTATATTAATGTAGCCATGCCTTTCAAAGTCCCAGGGGTTATGTTAGTGTTTCTTAATTTTCATAAAATTCCTAGAATCTTCCTGTGTCAGCACCAACATATACCATCAGGAACAAACACCAAAAACTCTGCTTAGTGATTCCATGGGAAAAAAACATTACAAAAAAGACAAGACTCAATAACACCCTCAGAGAGAAAGGGTGTAACTCATTATCAGACTTGTCTATTGTGGACTGCAGCAATTATGCAGCTGCAGAAAATGAACTCACTTTAAGTTAAAATCTTATGTTCATTATTCTTCTGTATTTCTAGCAGCTAGTGTTTCTGTGGCTACACAACTTCTGCAAGCAAGAAGGCTACCCAATCCCTGTTCATGTTAACGAGCAAATAATGTTGGCAAGGACATTAGCCTGAAAATGTTAATTTACAATGGAATTCGAATTAACATGCAAAATTAAGCTCTAGAAATGGGATAATAACCACAGAAATAAAAGAACTTTATTTACTAACTTGCCACTGTACCGATTTCACAGCTAAAGGAAAACTAACTGACAAAGAACCAGTTGTTTCTCCTAATTGAGCTGATTTTTTATGCATAACCTCACCAATTCAAGCCTGACCTGCTACTGAGCTGAACAGAATGGTTGCGAGTTCAATTATCAAGAAATATATTCCCTAATGGCTTCTAGCCATGTGTGATGTTAAAGATAAAAGACATGTTCACATAGAGAAAAAAAAAAGAAAATGTGAAATGTGTTTCACATACTCAGGTCACAATGTTACTAAACTATGTAGAGTATATAACACAATACAACCAGACTCTGACTAGCACAGTGACCAGAAAATATTGCAAAATACTTTTTTCCCCTTTTATTTTCTCGCTAACTTTGGGCATAAGCTAAGATTCTGGCATGCAGATTTTGAACATTCATCATCTATTTATATATGCAATTAACATTGCTTCAAGGGAAGGAGACAGCAATTTTAGATACTAGAATGGTGGCTAAGGTTACATATCACCCATTTTCACACATCTGGCTATATTGTTAGGTAGATTTTGAGCTGACATTTAAAGATACTTGGTATTTTCTGTCCTCAGTGCATGACAGACATGTAGATAAAGAGTTGATATTTGGCTATGCAAATCATAGGAAAAAAAATCTGACTACAGCATTTGTACAGCATTCTGTAAGCCTGCAATGGGGGACACTCTGAATTTAACCAGGCTTTAAAGTTCTTTCATCCTGTTGGAATGGTAGTGAGTGGCCTCAGGCTAAATGAGACCCTGGTCAGAGGTCTATAAATATTTACAAATTCTAAATGTGAGCTCTCTCTATTAACTCAGTACAGAAAACTCTCCGTTTGTTAAACTATAAAGGTAACTCTATTCCAAGGGATTAACCCTGTTAGATTTCTCATGCTCTTCAAGGAACTCTTGGATGGAATTGGCAAACAGCTGGCAAATTCACATGCCTCAGCAGTCCAGTGGTTGTGCAGCAAGAAGAGAAAAGGAGAGCAGAATCATCCTTCCAGTAACCTATGTGGAAATCACCACGTACAATGACTTACTCAGCTGGTAAGTCCCAGGCTCCCAGAGGACACACTCGGCAATTAAACAGCTCTGAGAATTTTCTCACAAACCCGGTTTACAGGGTGAGAGAGCTGCTTCCTAAGAAAGACTTGTACTCTTCAGACTTGAGTTTGTGCAAAAGTGATTTAGCTTTGAAGTAATGCAGAATACTTGCATTTGGTTAAACAATTAAAAACAGGAATATTTCTCATTTGCTTGAGTAGATGCCACACAAGCAAAGAAGAGGATGATCTACCCCTTTTTCTAGCAACAATGAGCATCGCAGCTAACGATGTTGACGATTCTTTCCATTGACTTCAACTTACTTTGTATCTGGACTTAACACCTTAAGGGAAAAAGTTATCTCCTTTTACTAAATCATTGTCTTTAATTACTAAACTCAGAATGGATTTATAACCCTCCAAATAATGAAGGTAAACTTATCACCAGGATAAGTTTTCCATTCCCTTTAGTGCAACTCATCCCGTAGTCATGAAATTCAATGCTTTGGAGATGTTTACTTTACCAGCAAGAACTTCATCTATTCTTCTATACATTAATACAAACATCCTTTTGTTTTTTAAACAGTGTATTTGTTGTAAGTTTAATCTTGGAAAAAGACAGTCCAATTAAAAAATATTGAAATAAGCCCATTTCATTAGAAAAGTTCTGCAAGATTCTCTTACCTGTGCACGTCCTGTGGTCTGGCATGAGTGCAAAGCCTTGTTTACAGCTGCATTCGTAGCTGCCCTCTGAGTTCGTACAGAAGTTCTCACAGCCACCATTCATTATGCTGCACTCATCAATATCTAAAATGGAGAAAATTGGGAGTCAAAATCCATAATCACAGAATGGTTAAGGTTGGAGGGGACCTCTAGAGATCATCTAGTCTAACCCCTCACCCCTGCTCATACTTTCTTATTTAAAGCACACTGCAAAGACCCACTGTAAGATATCTTTCCAAAAGGGCTTCCTCATTAGCACTTAGATTTTTTTACGCAGTCCTTGAACATGCATGTATTTGCAAATAGGGACACTGGGATGCATGTCAGGCAAATCAAACAGGGAAATAGATAAGATTATTTGGAGTTCCTTTTCTACATAAAATTCATTTTCTACATAAAATCCATTTTCTGCATAAAATCCATTGCTGGATTGCCATCCATCCAACAACATAATTGCTTCCTATGCAGGGTTAAAACTGGCAGATGATTAGTGTCAGTCTTGCATAATCCAAAAGAGTATGCTATTTTACCTGTCATGATYGATTTAATAAAGCGAATACACAGCTATCCAAGGTATTGCTATAACTTCATTCCAAGTAATGGACATGCATACTTTGTTTTTCTGCCTACTGCTCTGACAGATTGTACTAGATTTCTGAATCACAATTTTCAGCACTAAAAATGTCTTTACACATCTATTAAAAAATAGATAATTATTTGAGTGTTATTGTCCCCATTCCCAACAGATCACGTGCAGATTTTGTCCTTACCAACACAATACAGCTTGTCAGGTGTGGACTGATAGCCAGGGTTGCAAGCACATTGATATTTTCCGATCAGGTTGACGCAGTGTCCGTTTCGGCAGAGGTTGGTGCTTAGGTCACATTCATTAATGTCTGTTTCAAGAAAAGAGAGGCACACAGGTGGGGTCTATAAGCAAACAACGCTAAAGCAAACGTCATAAGTGCACAGAGAGCATGGGCGGTACATAAAGCTATGCACAATACCCATTTTGCCTGCACGCCATACCTATACACGCAGAGATATTTGGCGAGATCTGATGGCCCGGAGGACAATCGCACCGAAAGCTTCCCTCTGTGTTGATGCAGGTGCCACCGCGGCAGAGAAGGGGATTGCGCTGACACTCGTCGATGTCTGGGAGGAGGGAACACACGTCGCCGTTACCACAARAACCAGAGCTGTCCCACAGCTGAGGGCAGCTGGGCATCTGCCCCCTTGTGAACACATCCAYGTAGTTTCCCCTTACCCAAGCCCTTCTCCAGCTGCTGACCCTGCTCCCTCTCCAGACCTCACGAGTCAACCTCATCTGCTACAAACCTGACCACATCCTTACAACAGGCACAGGATTGCTCCCCATCGCCCTGCGTATGGCCTATTGCTGCCCCTCTCTGCTGCCTACCCTACTCCAACCCCACATGGACACGCTCTAGGGCAAGCTGAGATTTCTTTCCTTTCTTATATAACCTAAAGCTGTTTTTGGAAGGCCTTTGCTGGAAGATATTTCTTTTGTTTGTTTTTGTTTATTTTCTTAAATGTTAAGATCTTTCTGGATTTTTTAACTGTCCACTTTCCAAACATTCATATTGCAGTTTCAAGCCACAGCATATCTCTGAGGTTTTGATTTGGCTAAGAATTTTTCTCCGAGTTGACCAAGCCCTTCTGTCCCCAAGGCCTGTTCCCCATCACAGTGCTGTCAGACCAGATCAGTTTACTACAGCATGCATAGAGTCTCTATTACACATTTCCAGTCCATAAAAAACATACCCATGCAGTTTTTCATCATCATAAATCCACTCTCATAGCCTTCAAAACAGTCACATCTGAAATCTCCAGGAGTATTGACACAGATGCCTTGGCCACAAAGATCAGGAGAGATGCGACACTCATCAATATCTGTAACACAAAACAACAGTTTAAGAGTTTTCAAATCAGTTCAGTTTTTCCTTTTCCAAATGCAAGTTATGAGACACACATGTAGGCAGCTTACCTGTGCAGTTCCTTTCTTCAGAATCAAGGGCAAATCCACTATCACATCTACACTTAAAACTGCCAATGGTGTTTCTGCATTTTCCATGAGTACAAAGACTGGGAACCATTTTACATTCATTGATATCTGAAAATGAAACAGAGATTAAGCATTCAATCATGAAGCTAGCAATATATCCAAAGAACTACTAAACTGAGGATTTCTGATAAAAAAGTGGCTTATGTGAGTCACAGAAAAATGTAATGAGTATAAATAAAAGCAGATGCCACAATTCTTTATAGATAATTAATGGCTTAGCAACTGTTTATAAAAACTAAGGCTGAAACTACTAACAACAATTGTCAGTTTTATTTACATTTTCACCTCTGACTAAACTTCAGAATGTTTCATTTTGGGGTAACTGCCTTTCTTTAAAAATATTCACGCCCATTCACACTTATACTGTCTGTGGCTTATTCCCACTGATAGCCTGGAAAGAGGTCTTTCAGCGCTGGCTGCTAGAGTGTCACTGTGTGATTCCCGTTAATGCTGGAAAGCACAGTCATAACAAGCCTCAGTTTACAGTAAATTCAATTCTGTTAATTTGAGTTATCACCCTAGAAACATTTCCTCTACAAATGTACTACCTTCATAAGAAATTCCCAAATTATTCCCCTTTCCACGCTTGCCCCACAACAGAATTGCAGATAGTGTACTAATTGGTAGTGTACTGCAGGTACTAATTGCAGATAAGAAGGGATGCTCTTTTGATATGTCCAATTTTGCCTGCCCAGTTTGTCCCAGTTCATGCACTACAGTGCCAGGTTTTCAATGTTACTTCATTGGCCACCACAGGAAGCAAACTTAGGAAAGTGGAATAATTTAACCTCTCTAGCAGAGACACAAATTTAGCATTTTGGGACTGCAATACTCTATGCTTTTTAATAGCCTGTGATACAAACTAGATGAGCTTGTGTTTCATTTTGGCATTACTTTCCATTAAATCTAATGGGATTTCCAAGTGTGCCTAAAAGTCACCCAAGTGCYAAACTACCAAAACAATCTTCAAATCCACAGGAATTCAACAAGAAGAGTAAAAGAAAAATCCAGCAGGATTTTGTGTCAATGAACCAAAAACCATTACATACCTTTAGAGAAAGGCTTTCCAGTTATCTCTATTTTAGTAGAGAACCCAGGTCCTCTGGGACAAAGAGCTTCGAACTCGGGTGTTCCTTTCAGAGGACACTCCTCGCACTCAAAGCCCCAGGCTGCACCCACTGAACAGCAGCAAGCATCCATGCGGTGTCGGCCTGGGACTGGTGATGTGCACTGCTCATCTTCGTGCTGCAGGTAGCAACTCTCCAAGCGAATGTCTGTTGGGCAAGTGAAAATATGTTGACAGAGAAAGAGAAAATTTAATTCACTGCAAACGAATCCCTTTCCAAAATCCCTTCATAGGACAGGGGACTCGGGGGAATGTACCAAATGACACRGCATAGATTTTAAAGGCAAATATTAACATTTTAAAGTTATTTAAAAGTATTTAGTAATTTTGAAGTTTTCTGTAAATCAGGGTTCAACATCTGAAGTAAATTTTGGGTAGGATCAGCTTATCATATCTATATAAGGCCCACTACTTGCTATAAGCTACATCTTGTCCTAAGGAAAATGTTGTGCATTTACTGTTAGCAACAGTCAAACATGGTCTGGACAGAAAATGGACAGTATACAAAACTCATTTATTTCTGTTGCACTGCCCAGTCAAGAAATATAGCATGGCCAGAAACATCACAGGCTTCCTCACGTCTACAAACCTTGGTCCTGGTCCACATCCCTTCCAGCCCAATCCATGGTGACTTTAGTGGGACTACCAATAAAGACACTAAAAGCCCTGGGGAGCTGCAGGGTTTAGCAAGATGAGCACTTTGGAACTAAACCAGTGCTGTTCACCAGCTAGCAGATGGTGATAGACTTGAGCTACTACCATTGGAATCTGCTCATGTTCCAGCTGAACTAAATTCACGTCCTTGATTGACTCTAATCGAAAATGATTTATGTGGAAAAAAATCATTTTCCTTATTGTTAAGAGAACATACAGTACAAATATTGTCACATAGCTTTGCTTTTCCCTAGTAAAATTGTAAATGGAATTAATACTTACCAAGACACGTCCGTCCAGAAGCATCTAAAGTCATCCCATTGGGGCACTGGCAAACAAATGATCCCAAGGTATTGACACACTGTCCGTTTGTACATACTCCTGGGAATACCTCGCATTCATTTACATCTATTTCCAAACAAAATGTGAATAGAAGTAATCACTAGCATGCTAAACACCAGCAAATTGGGATGATATGAACACTCTAATGGTTTAGGATAAAATGCAAAATCACAGCGGTTTACATGGGACAAATAAATTGTGAACATTCGGGATTTCCTATCAAATCATACAGGRGAAATCAATTAAAACGGATGATTAGACATATTAAGTATCACTATTTGCCATTCTAAACAGATTGAAATCCAATTCAGAAGTTAGATATAAATAGGAGCACTGAAAAGTAATTTCACTCTGAGCAAGATTTTTAAAGTACTTGGGCAAAGAAAAACCGAGAGGTGTACGTAATGAAATTACTCATTAGTCCCATGAAATCAGATTATGCTGTTTTAAATGTTTTTGAAAATATTATGAGACATACCCCTGCCTTTCTGGGCACTACCATCACACCTTTGAAATCTAGCCCCAAAGTTTGCAGTTTGTCAGCAACTAGCAGCTTTATAGATTAAAATACCTTAGCCTACATAGACTTTAACTTCATTAAGAAGAAGATTATCATTCCATATTTAAGTGGTAATTTTGGCCCTTTTAGGTATGAAAACAGGAAAGGATTATCTGATTATTTATATTAGTTTGACCTGAACATAAATAAAGTTAGTAATATAAAGACAGGGTCCTCCCCACAYGTTCCTTGACATCCTTTTACAACTACCTTTAGGCAAAGCCCTAAAAACCCCTTTAGGCATTGAATTAAGATGCAAGATGAAGCATAAAAGACAGAAGAAAATAATAAGCAGAAATARGAGGAAATGACTCTGGTAACCAAAACTGAACACTCATTTTTAGGGAGTGCTCAAGCAGCTGGCAGCGTAAATTCACTAAGTTTCTAAGCAAAACCCCTAGTGTGATCAGACTCTGTTACCCTCAAACTTCATGGAAGAGGGCGGACAACAAAAACAGGGTGGAAATCATTGGCCTCTGCACTTAAAACAGATGGTAAAGCCCCATACTGCCTGGAAGGCAGGAAGCCTATGGACTCTYTGAAACAGTTCACTGCCTGGGAACAATATTCCATCTGACAACTCCAGGGTTCACCCGTAAACTAGAGGAGTGCTGCCAATTTAGTTTGCTTATTGCCTTGCACAAGGTCCATTACTCATTTTACATGGGCTGTGTATGGGAGAACTGAGTATCACCTTTTGGGAACTAAACTTACTCCCTTCTYCTCTTTCTCACTTGCCAGTAAATTTCCTAGAGCTCTTCCCCTGTCTTGAAAAATGCTTACATTGGTTGAAACCCAAATACTGTTTCAGTACACTAAGAGAGCAGGGGAAACTACTTTGCAAAACCGAGGGCTATCCACGTCCCATTGAAACAAGAAATATTAAAGCATGTAATAGATGTACTCCGCAGGGCTGGTAAAGGAAATGCTGAAAACAGTTATGTCTACATCTTGGAAGGATAAATTTTCCATCCCAGCAGCGCTGAAAATGTTCTAAGACTTTCCTTGTGAATAGAGATAGGTGGGGCCACTTTACTTCTTTTTTTTCTTTTTCTTCTCTTTCTTTCACTTACACACTCCAGAAAGTGTTGCTGAGGTCAGATAAGTTATGTACAGTGGGTCTGCAGCACAGACGTGCCAAGGTATTCAGTCATCATTTGGAAAGCAAAGAATATGTGTGAGGGTGTTCCTCTTTTTTTTTATTTTTTTTTCCTTTTCCCTCTTTATTTTATTTTTTTGTTAAGGAGAAAAACAATGTTTCTTTATGGAAGCTACATATGGGAGTAATTTTTAAAAAATACTTTAACTGCAGTGTCATGTCAGATGTTGTCAGTCAGGATGACCCACAGCAGTTTGAGACTCTCYGAGCTTCTGCATATTATGAAAATATGCAGTACTTTGCCAGGGGTTCAAATCAATTCAAATGAAGATGAAATAGGGTGGGGAACCTGCAGTTCTCACAGAATAATATATAGCCATCTCATACTGAGCAAAAAGCTACACATTTTTTAAGTGTTCAGCATTTTCTCTATCAAAGCTTAGCTGTGCCCTGATGCCCCTTTTTAATAAAGCAACTAAAACTATGCTTTGGAACATGTCTGATTTAATGTAATGTTACATGGATGAAAGCCAGTGTTAAGAAAAGCCTTCATGCRATATATATTCCTTAAACATTCTTCTTATAAGGCATACTAATGGCCTGTCATATCATTGTATCAATAATACCATGTTTTATTACATATATAAGATGCTTATTTTGCCCAAACAGCTCATTCAGTATCTCAAAAGACAGAACCATCTCCTTATACACGTAGACACTATTTGCAAGTGTGTACTTTGAGATAAACTGTGAGTAAGTAGGAATGTTAAACAAACTGAAACCAAATTCATCACTGACATAACTCTAATGAAGTCAATGGAACTACAAGAGGTAAGAATTTGGCATAGCGTCCCTCAATGCTAAATTAGCCATTTAAATCAATACACTGACAAGTTTTTTTCATTCAAGTTCTGATTTATGCTAAAGCAACAATAAATACCTTCACATAATGTTCCTCTTATTCTTGAATATCCCCTTTGGCATATTGGGTCTGTAAAACAAATAAAAGTGACCTTTAGAAGACTACAGTGCAAAGTTTGCCATTAACTTATCATGCAAAAAGTAATCATGTGAAATACTATTTAGGGTTTATTTCTATGTGTAGTAGGAGTGCTTAGACAATCTCTCAGTATTTTATCAAATAATATTTCTGAGACAAGATGAGGCAACCATGGAAACTACGTGAAGTGTCAGTCATCACCTTTTGCTTTCATTGTGTCTTACCTAACTGAAAAGTAATTATATAATAATTCCTACTTCATTTAAATCAATCCATTCATTAATCATAGTATGTTACAGTCACATTTACCATTGACAGAAGACGATGAATTCTGCTAATATGTGAAGGATGAATTTAATTAAACAGGAAGTTAGCAGCTTTCAGCCTATAGAAATAACAACCTACAAAGATTTTCTGGGTACATCTGCTCGAGCCTGGGTTTCCAGGTCATCCCACAGTTCAATCTGGTTGTCAAGTAAACAGGCAAAGACCTCAACCCTTTTCTCGATCAACCATAGGATTCTCTAGGTCATCAGCTAATCTACAGAGTATAATAACAAGGGCTACTCCCTCTCCTCCCTCCATTACCACACCAAGATCCATTCGCTGCAAACATTTTCTTGAGAGCTCTGGGGAACGTGCATCTACTGCTACATCATTAGGAATGCTAGAACACTAATTATGAGAAAACATGCTAAAGTAATGYTGCAAGTTATAGGCTGTAGGTGTGGTTGCTTCCCTTCAAATTTAATCTTGTAAAATATTTACTACAAAAGTCAGCGTTAGAACGTCCTGTAGCTATATGCTACTATCAAATATTAAGATAGCTTCTTCCAAGACCGAATAAGGAAAGAGTATATGATAATATAACAAGAAAAATGATTTGATCTCGTGGGGTAAAATGACTAKGACAATACTGTAGGTCAGCCTAAAAACAGGAAAACAGGTATCCTCAGGTTACTGAGGATATATACCCATTGTGACACAGTGCCACACTCACCATGATAAAGAAAAGCTACACGAGAATACAGCACAACTCTCAAGACTTTCCAAACTTTAAGGACTATATGAGAATAAAGCCATTCTTACTATCTTCTTTTATATGGTATAGGTGCCTAGATAACCCTTACCCTCTTATATCCACTGAAGGACTACATCAGGGATTAGACAATTTTATCCAGCTGTCCTTTTAATAAGATTATTCCTTTCACCTGAATGTTAGATTGTTCCCATTTGTTCACAGTGTCAGATTGTTCGCATATTCAAGTAAAATGTGAGGGAAAGATGATAGCATGTCTATTCCTGGTAATGTCCCAGTTGTGAGGTACAGGAGTTTTAAGGGAATAACCGAACAGTGTTACCTCGTTCACATGGTGTACATGGGCTGCCCCAAGCAGCACCCAGTGAGGAACAGCACTGGGACTTCAGAGTTGCTCCGTTGATGTTTATTTCACATCTTCCATTCACTCTGTTCTGCCAACAGGTGCCCTTGACAGTTTCTGTCAGGAAAATAAAAGTCAGGATACTGTCATGCAAACTGCTTAACATAACACATTAATACATTTACCAATACACCTGAATTGAACCGTGACAAAAATCATTCTTTCGATGTAATGTGCCATATCAGATTTGAATTCATTTTAAAGGGTCTTTATTTGTCCTTCTTTATCAGCTACAGCATGAAATCCACCCCAACCACACACCAGATCTTAAGGAGCACATGGTCACCTTGCTTGCAGGAGGATCTAGCAGGCAACCATAGTGCCAAAGAACTGGCCTGAGTATCTCTGTAGTTGTTACAAAAACCCTTTCATCTCCCTTTCAACTATGACATGGAAGCACAGTGTGTTCTCAAATGCTTGGACTCGCATTTCACGTACCCACGGTAATGATGAAAACAAACACTAACATTGTTTCTGTAACATTTTCCACTAAACTTATCTACTCAAGTTATTTTTAAATATTTTCTGAACTTGGTGTACAATATTCACATGTCACTGGACATTTTCAACCAGTAAATAAAAAATTCAGAGGATAAATACCTATGCAGATGGTTCCTGTTGGATCCAATGTGCTTTCAGGAGCGCATTCACAAACGAAAGAGCCGGCTGTGTTTTTGCACACCCCATTAACACAGGGGCTAGATTTACACTCATCAATATCTACAAGGGAGACACACTGCCATTAGTGCCAGGAAGCATTAACAAACATACAAAAGACCCTTTCCACCTYAGATTAAAAACTGAAAAGAATCTCTCTTCAGGACAGGTTTCCCTCATACCCCRTTGTTCATTTATGRATCTTCTCACAATAGACAAGTGACCTACATGACTTAAGACATGCTAGTATGTTAGACCATTAAACCACTGAACTCAACTGAGCATCTCATTTTCTGTGATATCCTGCTTCGTGGTGATGAACTGTGATGTTTAAGTACTTTAATACAAATCTTGTATGTGGCTCAGAGAATCTCAAAGGAGGACCCATGAGGCTCTTTGCTCTTCATGTAAGAAAACAGGTTAGTTAGATCTGCTTCTTACTCTTGGAAGAGGGCACACTCATGAGAGAAAGTCCAAAAAAAGAGGGCTAGTACAGGCCAAATTTGACTTACTAGGTTGTCTAACGTTGGCATATTTTGGCCTTGTCACTCCACTTCCACTTCTCCCTATTTCTCTATGTTTTTCTGTTCTGCATATTATATTCTTCTCAAGGCTTAAAATAATTCTGGCACAACCTGTGAYTGGTCCCACTGAATACAACTAGGTTGGAATGGAAGGTTATCAATTACCTTCACATGTTTTTTGTTCAGGAGAGTATACAAATCCTTTGGGACAGGTGCAGCTGAAGCTTCCAGGGGTATTTCTGCATTGTCCATTGTCACAAAGCAGCATGTTCAGTGCACATTCATCAATGTCTGTAAGGAAAATTAAGAATTTTTAAAGAAAGAAAATATTCCTGGACTGGAAGTCATGACAATGAGTCTGATCCCAGCAGCCACAGCTCATTAGATTTTCCGTACGTGATAAAAGAAAGGAGACAAAGGGGAGGGAGAAAGAATACACACACCTGCCTTGTACTGTTTTTCAAAGATGCTAAAAAGATTTCTAGATTTTTTTGGTAGATGATAGGTATGGATGCATTTCAAATGGAAATAAACACTCCATAAAAACTACAGTAACACTAAAAAATGTAAAAAAAAAAAACTCAAACCCTACTTATCACATCTTCCTTTTTGTAAAAAGCACTAAAATACTTACAATAATAAGAAAATTTATGGATTCATACAACCCAGAGAAAACATTTTTATTTTGTTAAAAAGAAATCTTCCTCAAATAGTTTTATTGAGCTTTTTTTTTCTTTTTTTCTTTTTTTAACTAGGCCATTTTATTCTTATAACAGCTAGTACTTGCTTCCTACGCATACTCAGAACATGTGACAACAGAAGCATTGTTTAAAGTTGGGAATCATCCTTTCATCTCACCTATAGTGAAGAACAGATTTGTGCAGCCTCCGACTGCCTGCACACCAGGCCTTACATAGCCAAAAGAAATAAGAACAGAATTGGTTTGGAAAGGTTTGCTGGTCATCCTGGTGTTTACATCACTGTTGCTCCCAGCTCTGCTCCGTCCTAGACAACAATCTGTCTTAGATAATCTGCTTTGCCTTATGGATAACAAGGCTTATGTGAATCTACACGTGCTGTAAAGGTGTAAAATTTGAACGAAAATGCTAGTGTAGATAGTGCTAGTGTTCTCTCATTAGAGAGAAGTTGCAAGGCGGTGGCAGTGGGCCATGAATGGCAGGTGAGGATCAAGATAAACTCAGAGAGCAGACAGGAACAATTGACTAAGTCAGAGAGGCCTCAAAGTGTTGAGAGAAGTTGGGAAGACTGAGACGGTCAGAGCAGCAGCTGGGAACAGCAAAAGTGCTAGGAAAAGCAGGGAGATTTGCAGAATAAAACAAACCGTGTGGGAAGCTTCAGAGGAGTTCAGAAAAATTGAGAGAGGGCCAGGTGAAACATTACGGAGGAATGGGAAACAGCTGTGATGGAGCATGGATGTGGGCTKCAACAGGGTGGGCTGGGGAGCAGCTGGAAAAGTCACAGATGGACAGGGAGAAGAGAAGGGATGCCATAAGTTTGGGGTAGTCACTGAAAYGGGACATGAATAATCAAAGATAGAAAAGTAAACGGGAAAAAGGAATAAACCATAGCATGACTTTTACCAAACGTATATCAAGTCAGATTATTTGGGTATTTTTTTTTTTAAATACAAAAAATGGTATGTTAGAGTAAAATTACACCATAACTTAAGGTATTTAGGTTTCAGTAGAGAATACAGATTCCAAATAAAATGATTATGTAAGCTGGGGATAACAGTAAGGAATTTAATAACTTTAAGGAAGATCCAGACCTGGCTAAAGCACAGACTATGATGGGGTATATTAAAAAGAAGAGTCATCATGATGGATAGTGGATATTAGCAATGTCTTTCAAAGATCATTTTTGGGACTAGTCCTAYAACATGCTCATTACAAAGCAGAAACAAGAAATGAATGAGATCAAAAGCTGTGGACACTACTACATGGGAAGTTATAGCAAATACAGAGAAGGACTGGATGCAAGAAGATGATTTTAATCTTGACAATGGGAGAAAGAAAAACAGCATAAAATAGGACAAAATACAATAGGACAAAACAGAACAGGTTATAAACCAGGAACTCATCAGTTGAAGGCAAGAGAGGAGAGCTCTGAATGTAACTCCCAGTCAGAGGCTGATGCTGATTCATAAGTATAACATGTATTTAAGAAAATATTAATGTAATCCAGAACATTCTGAAGGATAATCTTAGGAGAGATGGTAAAGTACAGGTATCACAGTGAAAGGCATTCACAGGACCTCGTTAGACCATTGTATACTGGTCAAACAGCAACTATCCAGTTTGTTTGTTTGGGAGAAGCTGCTTCTGTGAAAAGACTGAAAATGTGGATTTGTTTAGCTAAGCCACCAAGTGTGAGAAAAGACAAGATGATTCTTTGCGACTATTTTGGGAATAAATATCACAGTGTAAATAAAAGGCAACACTAGCTGTAAATTGATCACAGGTAAGTTTTAACTGGAAATTAGAAGACATTTCTAATCAGTTGTACAAAATGGCCTCCAAAGATGCACCAATGCAGGGGTGCAAGAAAGGAAACTAATGGGCTTTCATTAGGGAGCTTTTGATGAGATTGTGTAATGGAACAAGAGAATCACCAGAGTTAAAATTTACAATCCACAGGCATCTGCTGGGTTTTCTTTTTACATCCCAGGAGAGACAGAAGTGCTAGTGATTTTGATTCTCTTTGTCCCATTCGACAGAGCTTCTGTCTTCCTAAGATGACCATTCAGTGATGAACAACTTGGCTTCAGATTTTTTTCACTTGTACAGCCCGGGAAGTCAGCCCTAGCTAGAGAGGGCAGGCAGGCAGAGTCTGCTGGTGCTTCTACTGATACTACATTTCCCTGTGTCTGGCCAGTACACTTCAAAGCAGTTAAACCAATAGCCAAGCCTGAAAAGTTGGGAGGGAATTTTCCCCAAAGTCAGATTTGGCAGAAGCCATGGAAGCCTTTTTTAGCATGTGGGATGCTTATCTTCCTAGGATCAGTTGGAAGCTCTGCTTAAATAYTCTGCTATTGGAGGGGCTTAGCACACTGATGATATTGGATCTCTCCTGTGGTGCATTTTAATTGCAGTATCAAGTTTCTTCTGATGCTGAAAAATGTTAGTGTTGTTAGAGCACATGGTTCAATGAACTTATCTCAACTAGATTTTTATTGTTTGGTTGCCAATGACACAGACTCTGATGACAACAGTCCCTCACTGTCCTATGGTGGAAGATTCTACGAGCATTTGAAAGCACAGAAATCAAACTCCAAGAACTTAGTAAAAACATATAGATCCATCAGAAGAGTAGTTAGCCAGTCTGATGAAGCAAAAATATGATGAAACTTGTAGAAGATAAAGGAGGATAAATGCAAGCATCATACTTCAAAAGTGAAAATGGGACATTTCATACCAATGCAGTTTTTCCCAGTTGAATCCACTTCATATCCCGGGTCACAGCTACATTTGTATGTTCCATGCAGATTCTCGCATCTTCCATTTGGACAGAGATCAGTATCCAGCAAGCACTCATTAATATCTATAAAAAGATTTAAAAAAAAAAAAAAAAAAAAAAAAAGGAAAAAATCAGTTATGTGAGTTCCCGAGTTCCATCTTTCAGAATAACCAATTCTTTAAGCTAGAAAAATATATATTTTCAAATATTAGTAACAATGGCTGTTCCACTTTTGTAATTCTATATTTCTTATTGGGGAACTTTAACCTAAACATTCACGTTCAATAACAAAAAGCATCCCTGTCTGACTGCCTTAGGACCATCTCCAATGCACAAACATTTAACGCACGTGCAGATACAAACTGGGATGTCAAAAGGAGATCTTACATTTACAGCTACTAATATACCCCATTTTCCCTGATTAAGAACATTTCCAGGTGGCATCTCCTCCCCCAGAGGGAGGGCCTTTCTTTCTGAATGATGTTCCCTCTCTACCAGCAACAAGCCCACTAGTGAGCACTGGCTGACTGTAGGATTACAATTTGACAGCACTAGGACTACGAAGCTCTTACTGTAATAATTTGCTGCTTCTCTGTATTTATTACCCACACTCTGTTGGCCTGGCTTTTATAACATGCAAAGAACGTCCACGCTCAATGTAGTGTTATTCTTCAGAACGACTTCTTTCAATGGGGAAATGTGCAAATACAGCTTTTTCTTAATTACATAGGTAATGACAATGTTCACAAACTTGTGAATATGTACACAACATGTTCACAAACAAGTGAACATGTACAGTTGCTTGCTGTTACTGCTTACAACAGCACTCCCATACATTCAATGGCACAAAACAGAGAGCACACTGATGAAATGGCATTCTCCATTCATTTCACCCTAAACTCATTTCTGTGTTGCAAACAGATACCTGGACAACCCTCCTCCGGCTCTTTAACACCACCACCCCCTCATACTGAAGTCATCTAAGGTATCAAGGAAATTGAAGGTCACACTTTTAGCCAGAATTTCTATAGGTGCAGTTACATTAGATGATCTTACCATTTCCACCTGCAGTCATGCCAGTTCCACTGCTGCAAAGAGCTTGATATTCAGCTGGAAAAATATTAAAATAATTGCTGTATTTTTTTAAGCTCATTGAATTCAACATCTTTTACAAAATGCAAATTATTCATTCCATAGAAATAACACGCCTTCCAACAATTTCAAAGTTGAACTACATGCATACCCTCACTATCCTTGAAACATCTTAGCAAAATCAGGGATGTACATCTGCTGATGAATATAGCCGAGTGAAAGCTTCATATGGTGAACCCATGTATTTAGGAATGGACACAAATTTCACTGATGCTCATGCACAAGTGAACTGCAAGATCTTCACAGCTAGATTTTCTAGAACTCATGTCCAAGTCTTTCTCAAAGTGCACGCTCAAAGTGACCAAGAAACAGAAAATGTTCTACAAATCTAGAACTGTGCATTTAATTCCACTTAGCAGGAGTGTCTGCAAGAATTCATACCAAACCAAGACTCCTTTATCCTTACAGATTATTCTTAAGAAAAAGATTCCTTTCAGGAAATTTTAAGGTTTCTGACACAATACGCCTCTCTAAGAAATCTTGTTTTCTTCCCTACTCAAAGCCCAAAGTAGTGCTGTGTTCCACCCTTTAGGAGATGGCAGTTTTTAACAGTGGAAGAGATGGGCAAAACAACACAGGAAAAATAGCTTCCACACGTGTAAATATTCTGCTAAATTAATTCAAATATAAAACAGAAGTTAATGATACTGAGTCTGAGATTTACAGAACATTTGAACTCTACTGTACAACAGGAGATGCCTGGTGATAGCAGCAGCAGTTGCTAAAAGGGTTCCTTCCTATTCTGGCAACATTTCTGTGACATATAGCTGATATAAATGACATGACACATGTCACACTATAAAAAGGTGGCTAGCAAGGCTCCTCTGAAGTGCTCCCATCAATCTGACTGGTCTAATTTGTTCCAGTCAGTTTTATCTCCCTAAAGTTTTTCATAATGCTGTCAGTTAAACTGAGATTTAAAAATATCTGAATTTGCTTACAAAACAGGTATTTAAAAAAAAAAAAATCACAAGGCGCTCCTGACCTACATATCAAATGGCTTGACTATACATCTCAATAAATTTGCTAAATGAAAAGAATCACTTGGCAAAGTTGGGCTTTCAAGGAGCGTCCTTGAGCCACCCCCAAGAAAGCAGGGTCTCTTACTCAGTGGCCTAATGAGAAGGACCCTGTCAGCAGGCTGCTCTTGTAAGCAGTGCTTTCTTAAAAGGAGCTCCTGCCCACACGAATTATTACAATTGATATCTTGCCAGAGAACAGTCCTGTTCTAGACAGCAATGCTTGGCGGGGATTTTGGTAAGAGACTCAAGTTTTCTTAGCAGTCTTAGCTGGGCTTCTATTTTCATGCTGACTATTTAAAGGCTAGTTACTGTATAAAAGATTTCAGACCACCTGAAAGATCTGAAATTCAAGCAGCAAACATCTGACTGACAGGCATACATAAGAAGCTCCCACGAATACCCTGAGGTTAAAAATATACTTTCAGTAACAAACCTACCAAAACAGAAATGACTGTGTGAAAATCTAGTTTGATGCATGTTATGACTCTACAGTAAATCCTGGCATTTATTTATGCCTCTCACAAACTGTCTCCTGTACTCTTCCAGCTGCAAAATAGTACACTTCTCTAAATACGTAAAATGCTTTATGATAATGCAACCCTCTGGATTTAAAATGCATTGTTAACATAAAACTACAATTTACCATTCTAAAAATCATTTGACACCATGCAACGCAGGCTCGAACACATACCTGAATTTTGTGCCGGGCAGGGCTGGCAGGGCTCTCCGAAGGCGTAGTCAGTGCTGGCGCAGCAGCACTCTGACTTTGTCACTGCCCCAGTTAACGGTCTCACACATTGGCCTCTCTTGTAGCCTCCGTAGCATGTGCTTCGCATGTGTGTGTCTGAGGAAAGAAATCCCTCTTAATCCTATCGTAACCAACTATGGTGCCATAAATTATAGCTTCTATTAAATCTAGCTCGGGAGTTATAAACACTGCAAAAATGCTGTCAAAACAAAACTCTGCTTACCATTTCCTGTGCTTCTCACCTACCTATATCATCACTCGTTTCAGGATGAGAAATTCTTCTTCTATAGGGTCTTAGAGTTCAGACACACAAACTACTTATTTAATGACTTAACATGCATTAGCAAACTACAGAAAACATCATTGTGGCCTTTAAGCCACAGCAAACACAACGCTTAATGCATTAGCTTAACTGTCTTTTATTGACCCTGTAATGCATTTTAAATTCCTACTTATTTTGCGACAAAGCACATAAATGGCTACCATAGCTCTGCTGTCTATGGCAACTGTCAACTGCAATAAATCACACACATCTGGGCCCAAAATTTTGTGGGGAAAAAGGAAAATTTTCTAGCCCCTGAACATTAATGACAGTTTCCTTAATGACACATCATTAAGATGGCTTATTAAAAATGACTTATGAACTAAACATTTGGAGGCAAACACTGAGATACGAGAAAATTTTTACTTTCCAGTATTTTTTTCCCTAGAGGCATCTCAAAATACTCCAGAATGAAGGCTCGCACTCCCTGTGGCTGCCATGACTGCATGGATGTACCTTCACACATTTTTTTTTTTTTTTTTTATGACTGCTACTCTGTATCACAGCAAACGGAGCTTCCAGGGAGAAGGGCAAACAGTACCTCAACCTTCAAGTAGCAAATGGCTGTGGGAATAAGGGGCTGTAAGTCTGTCATCTCACAGAGATATTAATCTCTCATAACTCAACAGGTTGCTGCATCCCAGAGCCAAAGCTGGGTGTATCTCAAAAGTTCTGGAAAATCTCAACAGAGTTTGTTTTATTCTCAGTTATAATATTAGCTTGAATTTAACATTATTTTCTTTCCCCTTCTTCAACTTGTTAATTGTCTCTGAAGGATCATGGTTGAAATCACTCCTGGTGAAACACCCTGGATTAAGCCCTTTAAAGGCCCACTAGAGCTTCTGTTTTAAACTTATACCTGATAAAAGAAAGAATGGGAGAGGGGGAAAAAAAAAAACGAACGTTGACGCAAAGTTAAGACAAGGTGGGGAGAGGAATGGCTGACCTCTGATCCTTCTTCAATAAAAACAAAGGAAACGTCAGTGATGTTATTCCAGCACATGAGATTTAAAACACACATCTTTTCAGGAATAGGGTTGTTATATATTACTTTTTAAAAATTGCCTCATAATGACCATGCAACATATCAGAAATACCTCAAACTTCTTCTAGCTATGCACAGGTGGAAAAATCAACGCATACCATATTTAAAAGACATTTAAAAGACTAAATACATTTTTAGGCTTAATGACAAATCAAGAAATTCGAGTGGACAGAAAGGGGGCAGATTCTCACCTCCTCAAAAGCAATAAACAACACTAACCTCCAACAGAACTATGTTAGTTTCCCTAATCTGCTCATATGGCCCACATGTTTTTACCRCTTGAAGCACAAAGAGAAAGAAGGACGAAAGCACAAACCCAACTTTTGCAATAGATACCCTTCAAGCTACTAGTGTCCCCTAGTGCAGTAACCCTTTAAGCTAAGGCTCACCAATGAAACTCAGTCCAACTCAGTCAAGGCATCARTGCCCTGACGTTAGCCAGCTGCAATCTGCCACCCATTGAGCTTGTCTTACCGACACACACGCGTCCATCCAGCCCCACTGCCAGGCCAGGGAAACATTCACATCTGAAAGAGCCATCAGTGTTCACGCAGCGCCCGTTCATGCAGATCCCAGCCGTCTCGCACTCGTCGATGTCTGTGGGAGAACAGAATAAGTGTTACAAGAGAAGAAATGACACTGTGTTCAATGCTGAAACTGTGTTTGTGCAGCTTACTTCCAATGTATCCTATAAAAGGTACTTAATGAGAAATGGTTCGAATAAAGAATGTATTAAGAATAATATTAACTCAAACTGCAAGATGGGGAAAAACATACAGTTCCAGAGGAGAAAAAAAAAATTGCTCTCCTTGGATTTTTCTCATGCTCAAAGGGTTATATTTTCCTAGTTTGCTCCCAAGAGGTCCATCCTCCAAAATAAGGGTTATTTAGGCAAAAGCATAACTGAAGAAAGGAGGAAACTCTGCTTGCTTATACAAAGAAGTGGTGTGGCATTTAACGTGGCATTCCTTTCTGGGTTAACAGTTTGTGCTGTAAGAAATCAGCCCAGATGGCAAACAAAATATTTGATTCTCTTTATGAAGTGCCTCCCCAGGGTTACCAAGGAACCTTCCTTCCTCCTGCTGGGGGTTTGTTTTTGGACACAGGTCAGACCCTGCCTGTGTGTAGTGTCTCTCTGGTTATCTGCATGACAATTGGGTTTTCATATCGGTGCTCGTTACAGCCCTTTCTATTAACTTCTAATAGACAGACTGCACTCCAGCCTTGAAAGGAATTTGTTAATGATTTGAGCTCTGAGCAATTGCTGAGCACGAGATACCATCTTTGCCCAACAATAGTACAGGGAACAATAAGGCTCTTAGCAATGAAATACGAGAATAAAGCCCCACAGTATTAGACTACTAAGAGGGGATGTCAAATTAGTCAAATATTTTACAGCCTGTGTATCCTGTTAATGGTAAGAGTATTTTCTAGACAAGGAATGTGCCATTATTTTATAAGTAATTAACAAAAGGAGTGTTTAAAATATTGTTTGGAAGTATGCATAACCTTTATAAAATAATCACTTCATAACAACTCTCCATAATATATACAACAGACAGCATGTGTGACAATTTCCTTTTTTCTGACCTTAAAAGGGCAAATTGAGAGTGAAACACCTCTATKTTTTACTTAGTTTGTGTTGTTTGGCATAAAACATGGCTCATATGAGCCAAAATTCCTTTTTCAAGCTGCATTTTAAAATAGAAGGTATACTTTAGTACATGGGCTCAATTAATTTCAACGTTATCCTGCAATCTTTTGTTCCATTGCAGGCAAGTCTTAAATGCTTTTCCCAATTTAAATTTAATCCTTATTCACTGTGAGTAAAAACTAAGTTGGAATTTCAAATTCACTCACTGTTCAACAGTGGAGAGAAGTTCCTTGCTAGACAACATTGAACATCTTTGACAGAAAAATGTATTAAAAAAACAACTTGATGTTCCTTTTAAAAATTGCTTACAGAAACAAAGTTATATTTTTCCCTTTAATTGTAGTTACTTATGAATAAAGTATTTTCTAAGCTAGTAAAGGATGAAATATGTGAGTGGTTTCTTTCAATCTGATTTACAAATGTGYTGAAAATAGCCATTAATGTTGTATAGAAAGGTGAAGTGGGTCACTCAGAATCACACAGACCAACTGAAATCCTGGCTCCCGTGAAGAGAGGTAAAACTCCCTCTGATGTTAATGGGGCCAGGATGACATCCTGTAAATCAACTGCATACACAGGCACAAAGTCCAAATTTCGAAACCTGATGCGAATTTGTAGCCTTCTGTGGTGCAAGTTACCACTGTGACAACTTCCAACAAACAGCAGCTGGTTTTTGCCAGAATGCCTGATTCTCAACCTGCTTTTGGAAAATCATCCAGCAGACTCCTCCTCCATGTCCAATCCATCTTTGCCTCGTGCTGAGCTTGCTCAGCTGTGCCAGCTGGGTACACAAAATCCTCTAATTCTGACCAAGAAAAATTTACTCAGACTACAAAATAGCCACTCTCAGTGGCTTTTGCCACAGCTTTCCATTTGGGGAATTACTSTTTGGTCTAAAGATGCAATAAATAATGCATTAAACCTCCTCCTGTTTGATGAAAGTATTTTTGAAAAATCATCAGCACATCATCAGCTAAAGAAGCTAATAGTGAATAAATTTAATATGTCTTGTATTAGAGGGAATGCACACAAGACTATGGTGTAACATTCTTTTCTGGCATGTTATTTCATAAAGCCTGAGTGGAATTTTTACCAGGCAGCCAAGCATATGCCCTGTACTTAAATTCCAATTTTATGGAACTAAACATCAATTACAGTATCCCTAACTTTGGGTTAAAATTCCTGTTACCATTTCAAAATTCAGCTTACAGTGCATCAAATGAGATTTTTATAGGAGTAATAAGTTGCACACTGCAATTCTTATGTTCATTTGCCGATTCCCTAAAGAATTTGGGCAAAACCACATGTTCAATTCCATATCAAAATTGCTTAGGCAAGTAGCCAATTTGCTGCAGAATGTCCGTTTGCACACATACATTCCCAGTATGCATGACCATTAGCTGCATGTGCAAGAACCAGGGTATAGTCAAAATTTGTGGAAGATCCAACTGCATTGATACAACAAACAAATCACAAGTGTGCAGCATGAAAGATCAGTGGTTCAGATCCTACCTGCTCTGGAGGACAGGAATTATTTACTCCGTGCATTTGGCATATACAGAGAAGAGTCGGGAAGGATAAACATTACAATGCACAGGAAAAGACATTACTAAAGATGAATCTCTTCAACTTTTAGTGAATTATTAATGTGACAAGAGACATTTACCAGAGAGCTGTGCTCCTTCTAGCCACTACATTCCTGGGAATTATCTCGTGATTCTTTGGGGAAGTGGAAGAAACAAGACATAGAAGAAGCTGGGAGTAAGTATACTTTGGGTGTCAAGGTCTCTAAATCTGGTTTGATTTTGACCAAATAGCAATTTCACACATAATGAATGTTTGCATTCTCATTCATAGAGAACAAGGCTCACTATAAGTGTTGAAAAGTAGTGGGAGAAAGCCTTCATTTTACTATAAGATCTGTTCCAGCTTTCAGTAGGAATCAGTTGAGTTGCCTGCAATTCTGGATAATTTTCAAGTATTTTGCCTTTGATGCACAGAAGTAACAAGAAATGTTACTTCTGGGGCCAGAAACCCCTTTTTGGCTGAATCCACACTCCTGTTTAGCCAGGAGGTTCGCAAACAAGGCTGCAAAGTTGAGAATCCCAACTTTGAGTTTTAGGGAGTCTGAAGCAACTTATCAACCATATTCTTGGATGGTATTTCACTATACAGACAGACAGACAGAAAGAAGAAAAAAAGAAAAAAAAAAGAAAAAGAAAAAAAACCCCAGAGGATGTTCAAGGCAAATTAGGCAAAATCAAGATAAGAAGCTTCTGGGCTGAGCGTGCGTAAGCGAGTCCCAGAGTAACATCACTACTACTGACACACAGAGCAGCCAGGGGAACACAACTGGCTAATCCACCTCGGCCTGACAGGCTCTGAGCTCTACTCTGCCAAGTCTGAGACCAAGTCTGCCTTCCACCCCACACACAGGCCAGCTGGAAGAGAAGCCTTAAGGTACAGACATAAACCAAGCATCTGGAAATCTGGTGAGGGTGTAAATAAAGTTGATTGCTTTAAGTGTATATAGGCTGTGGCCAACACAGAGAGCATCTCTAAGCTCAGGAGACCTTGGCAAGTTTGAGAAATTGAAGGACAATTATTCCTTTTGATCAAAAAAAACGCTACTGCAAAACAAGAACAGGGTCTTCTGTCACACGAAATATGTGATTTTTCCCTGCTCCGTCCAAAAGGTTGGATAACACTGGCTTACACATTTAGTCCAAAAAATAYCAGATGCAAGAGGGGTTCCGGAAGTTTTACCAGATTTATTGGACTGGTTTGGATCTAAAGCCTATGTCTAGACATTCTGTAGTTCAGATCTAAGACGGGTACAGTGTTCAAGAAGCAAAGGATCCAAGCTAATTTACCTTTCATGTCAGCAACTCTCAAAAATAAATTAATTCAAACAAATACTCTTGTTACTGCTCCTCAGAGATGCTGCTGTGTGATCCAGTGTGACTTTTTTTAAAGAAAAATACTTTTGCTGCCTTCATTCCAAGAGTTAAAAGATCTAAAATTTTTCAAAAGTAAAAGTGTAAGTAACTTGGCACCACACTTGTTTACTCCTTATTTCAACTTCATCTCTGAGCCTATAAAACTTGTTGAAACACAAGGATTTATACACACAAACTTCCAGTTCTTAACAGGGCTGAACAGAAACTATGATGGACAAGAGTAGCAACCAATAGCTGCAGTGTCTCCCACCATGGGTGTTGCTGAGCTAGTGCAGCAAAAGGGACAGACAATGTTGCTGTGGTGCTCATGCTTGTGTCTTGGTCACACAAGGTGCTAGGGGCTCCTCGGAGATGCTGCACTGGCTAAGAACACTAAGCCAGGAATTGGAGAAAAACCTCAAGGAAGGCAAGGAGCCAGGATGTTTGGGTGGCCAAACACAGAAAATGTTAAGACAAAATACAAAAAGCAAGATATACTGGAGCCAAACTGCAGAAGACCTCATAGGCAAAAAAAAACCCCTCAGTGGTTTAGGTCAGATCACAGAGTCTTTGATCAAAGAATATTTCCCATTGGCTGGTTAGGGTTGTTGCTCAACACTGCGGAGAAGAAAGAATACTGTCTTGCACAATGAGCTGATTAAGAGAGCATATCTGACCAGAACTCTGCCCAGTTCTTCTTGTCCCCAAGGGTCACTGTGAGGAAATGAGGTGATTCTTGAAGCTACCAGAGGCATATGATTCACAAGCCTTGAGGACTTGTAGTTTGTTGAGCTCACCTCTGCAATAACGTCCATCAGATGCTAACTGGAAGCCTGGTTTACAGATGCATTTAAAACTGCCATCTTCATTAATGCACATTCCATTCAGGCACATGTTCCTTATGTTGCATTCATCCATATCTGAAAGGACACATAAAAGATAATGGTCACCACGATAAAGCAGAACGCCTACTGATTATATCCAAAAGATGTTAATTCCTTTTTATGGGTGTCAGGGGACATGATGAATGTGAACATATAATGGGACGCACTGCACTATACTAGAAGTTACATCAAAGCAATGATTCAGGTTTTACCAATGAATCATTAACACAAAAAAATACGCATATAAACATGACAAAGAATGAAAAACAGATGAGAGACTAGGCAGCTTAAGAACTGCCAGTTTTTAAAAAGTGAGAAAGCTGAAATTGAATAGAAGAGGTTCTGTAGTCTTGACATATATAAAAAGCAGATTAGCAGTAGTCTCCATTCAGAATGGCAAGCACAATTTTATGTTACTAAGAACACCCAAAAAGACAGGAGGAGGCATTTTTGTGGTGTGATTGCAAACTTTTGTAACCTCTCTTTGGTGACTCTAAAACTTGTGAGGTAGGAGAGTTCCACCACAGTGCTCAAGTATGTGGTAGAACTGTTAGCATGTTCACCATTGACTTCCATTAAAAAAAAAAAAGAGAAAAAAAAACAACAAAAACCATTGCAGGAGAGTACTTATTGACTAGCCATTGCTTTATACTGACATTATTCACTCTGAACTAATGCCACAGTAGGAAAAGATGGAGGACCCAGACATTGTTATTCTGAACACTCACAATCTGTCAGTCATATATTAAAAAAAAAAAAAAAAAAAAGAGGGGGGGGGAAGAGGTGGGAAGACAGAATAGAGAGAATACAGAAAAAACTGCCTTTTTTTTAAAAAAAAAAGATTTTATATCCCGTTCATCTTTACTTCATACAGACACAAATGAAGCCAAATCTAGACAATATGTCAAAAAAATCAGCCCATTTCATCTAAAGGACTATACACAGTTGCATTAAATTATGGCTCAAGCCTACAGTCTTTACATATTAGTGTGTGTGCACATGTATTCCTAAGAACAAAACTGCATTACAATGCCAGAGATGAAACTGTTTCATAAGTGGATGCAACAGACGTTCTGGCAACATATGCAATGGAATTAAAAACGTTTTACCAGACTGCCGATGTCCTGGTTCTTATTACTATTAGCACATGGTATTTGGTGGGAAAGAAAGAAACCGGGAATCAAGGGTTTTTTTTCCAAAATATGATCATTTCCAAATATATTTAGTCTATATAGTTACATAATTAGATATTTATAAAGAAGCCTATAGTGCAAAATCATATCGAAAAAAAGTCATGAAAAACAGTGTCTTAAAATGTCTGTCTCTACCAAGGATTAGCAGAATCACTACTAGCACATAAAATCACTAGATCATAACGACATTACAATATATTCAGAATCGTGCTATTTTCCTTAATATTGCAGCTGTCTTGGACAGAAATTACACTTCTAGACATAGTGTGTTTTCTTTTTACTTACAGGCTAAGTCAGACAAAAATAATTTATGACTTTAAAAAAAAAATCATATATCTATCCCAACCAAGAATTTTGGCATTAAGTCTTTGAGCTGAATCACTGAGATAGTATTCTGCCAAAAATGTTTCTAAGAACAGTGCTTGAAATTCCTTTAACGTATGAATAGATCATTGGGAACCCTCCCAAGGACCTTGGGAAGCATGATAAAGAACATTCTTCTTTTTCCCCACTTTGCTAAAGGTCTGGGAGGTAGGAACACATCAATTATGTTTACAAATCTTTCTTAAAACAGTTTTTACGGGTCAGACCAGACTTCATTTACATAAAGCACACTGCTGGTCACCCAGTAAGATCCCATAAAGCATGCTGCTAGACACACACTAAAAATCAGGCAGCATGTGATTTGTGCTCCAATTTAAAATGTACCACTCCCATCAAAGAAACTACATTCTGTGATAGTGGTATGTGCTATTTCTCCTGCTGGACAGACATCCTGTTGAGAACTGCCAAGCCAAGGCTCCAGAACTGGCTGCAAAAGACAGTTTACTTGCCCTCTCAGATACAGCAAACGGTATTTAGAAATCTGATTCTGTGTTCCTTCCCTTTCCCCCCACAAGAGGTCCTTTTATTTTTCACTGAAGTGAACAATCTCTTGGAACTGGAACTATTCACATGGAATTATTTCAGCAAAGTCTTACCTTCACAGTTCTTCCCATCAGCTGCCACTTGAAAGCCAGCATTACAAACACAGTGAAAGCTGCCATCTGTGTTTATGCATCGTCCGTTATTACAGATACGACCATTCTGTAAACATTCATCAATGTCTGAAAGTCAACCAAAAAGAAAAAGAAAATTTTGAGATTCTTTAACCCTATCTAGAAACTGTATTCACCAGAAAGTAACTTGMCTGATTTCCATAACTGAATGTTATGGAGGTGAAGAATGCTCTTCAGTTTGAAAAGTCAGGTTATCCTGCTAAATCACAATTCTTATCTTCTTAACTGTATTTTTACATTTCCCTTCCTTGTAGAAGTGTTTTGAACTAAAATAACTTTTGTTAGCTAACTCATGAAGAGAAGAAGATAACTAGTCTTTCACAGTTGCTTTATGCTACAAAAAGGTAAGAGGAAAGTTTGAGACTTTCCCACCTCAGAAGATTCCTCCTGCTCGTTTTATACCTGAAACATCAGCTCCTCATTTCCCCCTCTCTGCAGGAGGTGCTTGGCAAGTTCTCTGGAGGACCTAAACAGTGATATCACACAAGGCTGGCAGCTCTCCCTCTCCTTCAAATGAGGGGAGAGGAGATGCTGAGACAGACTGTCTAGACATTTTTTTAGATTGCTCAGTGTTCTTCAGCAAGGCCTGGACCATCTCCCAGAGATTCCTGCACAGAGGGGACTCTCCTCACAAAGACCTTGACCACTCCATGCAGCTGCATCCTCTATCACACGATCGTGCTGTTTGTCCAAGTCTCTGAAGATTCCCCAAGTGGGAAGGGAATTGCTGCACTCAGGAAGGAGCAGAGGAAAGAGCACCYTCCCAAAGTGTGTCCCTGCTGTTACACAGGTACCTAAGGGAGAACTGATTCCACTTGAAACGCTSAATTGACATTTGCTTTCTTAGATGTGTGCTACTGCTGGGAACGTGCTAAGAAACGCCTGAAAAATGCTCGTTCTGTAGGCCAGCCAAACAGGAGAGCTGAGGCAAGACCTGTTCAGGTGACAGCTGGCATCCCTCCGGATAGCTCAGAAGAGCAAACAGGCTTGAGTTGCCTTCCCTCACTTGATTACCTGGCATGACTGATCAGTACTGGGAAAAAAGGTTCTCTCCCGGCTTTGCTCCTTTCCTGCTCTTCCGCGGCACTCAGCTCTAAGYAGGCCTGGCTTCAGTTACTCTGCCAGCTGTTCTTCCTTAGGGGAGGCAGAAAACCCACACCAGCCCTTGAGGTTTTCCTGGCTTTTTACCTTTAGGGCTGGTTAGGCTCTTTCCCTTCACGTATCTGCTGTCAACTAAATCACGGTGCAGAAAGCTAACGCGGAATTTTGCTCTTCTTGATGTAGAGGAAGGTGACCAGTGATTCATTGCTTGTTTCTGTTACTTGTATAATTTTCAAAAATTGTGAAATAATGCGATTTTTTTTTCAGAGATACTTCCAAAAAATCAAAGCACCTTTCTCACTGAAATATTTGTTGTTATTGACATCTCCCCGTAAGGTGTGACCTCCTCTTCCACTGTGAAAGGTCAGGAAGATCACAGCAAACATTTTGCTACTTAAGCTTTGCCTCCCACACAGTTAAGCCTTTCACAGTTAACGTCACAAAATTTCCAATTTTTTCAGTTCCATTTTAGATCTCCTGCCATCAGAGACCGTGTTTTTGATCACTAATCACAACACTAAAAGCCTTATTCAGCTAGGAACTTAATTAACAAGCTCACTGAGCCAAAACCTGACCAAAATTTTAAGAAATCCAAATAACAGCCAAATCAGTAGCTTGCAATATAATCTGCATTTTTCACTCAGTTATCTGTTAGACTTATCCTGTAGAAGAAAACCACTCATGGAACTTCAGAGAAAGGAACAGATAAATATCTTGTCATTATGAGGACTGTGTTTTCCAAGAAGGGATGTAAGGGACATCTGACATATACAAAAACATATCAGCACAGGCACATCTGTGTGTGCAAAAATTAAAGCCTCAGTATACAAAGCAGTGATGCAAAGTAATTTTACAGCAAATGCTGATTTTGGCAGGCACCACTGCTATATGCACATTTGGCCAACCTCGTCCCATCTTTTTCCTGAACTGGTCCTTAGCAACTTCTCCAGTAAACAAAGATTCTGTGCATATTAGCGATTTTTGAACTGCCTGTCAAGCAAGCAGAGTCCCAATAAACTGCAAAGGAACTGCTAAGTGACCACACTTGAATGCCATTAAGCTACTGGGCTTCTGACAATCATGTGTTTGTTTAATGAATCAGTCAAATTAAAAGCGTGTGACAAATATGACTCATGAATAAATTCATCACCACAGCACTCCTTCGCCGCTGCTCAGATGAGCAATGAAGATGCTTCTGCAACTGTTTGGCAGCCAATTAGGTCAAACATTCCCAGTGACAAGCCACAGAGGCACTGCTCTACAAGTCTTCCTGGACTGGATGAAGTTTCTGTACCACAAATACCCCTTTCTGATTCACAAAAGAAAAATAACACATGCTAATACAGAGAACTTTCTTCTCTGGCTTTTTTGAAATGTCTGTGCCTAGCAGAGGGCTGAACAGCAAGGGGCTAAGCATTGGCCACCCCCATAACAGGAGAGGATGCAGACCAGTAGGATTGTCTGGTCTTGACAAGAGATCATTGTGGGGAATTCATAGGTCCCTCAGGTAGATTTTTCTATCTTTTACTACTTTTCCATATGTTATTTAAGTTTTTGTTGTTGTGGTCTATGTTGATTTATGTTTTGAACTGTGGGCAGAGAGGTTACAGAGCCCCCTCATATTTAACAGTTTTAGAAAGAACAATAAAACACACACACACAGACRAAACAAACAAAACACACCCTAAAAACAACCCCCAAATCTCTCTTCCACCTCAAAGCCAGAAAACGGGGCAAAGATAGTTTCTGCACAAGAGACTRTCTCTTTTTGATTTCAGTCTGTGAACAGGCAGCTCAGGTAGGTTAATTATTTTGAAAGAGCATTTTCACTGCCAAATTTGATTTATTAAAAAGCCTTATTTGACCCATCAGATTTTGCTTAACATATTTTCCCTTCCACCACATATACAATAGCACAGATATGGCTATAAAACTGTACTTTACCTCGGCACTCTGTTCTAGTTGCTGTACTCTGATATCCTACACGACACTGGCATATGTAGGAACCTTGGGTGTTCACACACTCTCCACTGATGCATGGATTCTTCTCACATTCATCAACATCTGTAAATTACAGAATGCATCTTACTGTCTTAGTATTTTGCCAACACATTGGTTGTAAGGTAGTCACATCTACAGGGTTTTGTAGTCAGAGACCTATCAGTCTGCAGTTTGTAAGGAAAGGGAGAATTAACTCTTGCATCTTTCATCAAGATCTTGCAGATTTCCAAAATTAAAGGACTCAAGAGTCCAGCACCATRCAGGCAAAAAAAGCATTTCTCAGGCAAAATGATAATCAGGCAAAAAAAGCATTTATGGGTCTCTCTAGGACTGGAGTCACGTTCCTGATGACTTTCTTTTTTAACAATAGTTCATTTGCACGCTCAAACTGCTGGCASATTTTCAAACAGGTTATTTTAAATTAGTAATAAACACATTATAGTTACTTTTTAGTAAAGTAAAAAATACTTCTGCATAATTTTGTGACAAGTTACAAGAAGTTAAACAATGTCTTAAAAACAAAATTGCTGTAAAATGAGTTTGCAGTTGAAAGTAATTACTTTTTCYCATCTTTGTAAATATGAAATCTATCAGAAAAAACAATTAGGGTTGTTACACTGTGTGGAAAATAAAACTCTCTTTTCCACTCTGTGCTTTACAGCAGAAAACTGCGTACCAATGCATTCCCCTCTAACATCCAGTTGGAATCCTTTGTTGCACTCGCAGCGGTAGCTCCCAGGAGTGGGAATACAGCGTCCGTTAAGGCAGAGATGTCGGAACATCTGGCAGTAGTCAGTGAAGTTCACTGACAAGATCACTGAAATAAGGAGAGTTGGAAAAATATTTTAGTAGTTCATCATAATCATTTTCTGCAACCTGCAGCTTGTGCAGCATGTTCCATCAAAAGTCAAGAGTTGCTTTCTATCTCAGTGCTAACTACATAACTATTCAGCATGGAGAGGGAGAAAACACTGCCTTCTCTCTGAGAGTTCTCTCTGAAAACAGCTAGGAACCAACTAGCTTTTCATTTTGACAATTGTTTTCCTCTTCTGCAGGACAAAAAAAATGACTGACTCTGCCCATATTTAGGCACAAATGGGGTGCAAGTCTCTGTGAGGATTCCAGTAAAAGCCAACATAGCAAGCATCAGTCAAGCAGTTGTTCAATTATCTCCATGTTTGCAGGTAGTAAAGAGAGAAGACAGGGGGTATAGACTCAAAAGCTGAGTCTACACATGCTTTGGCAGGCCARTGTGAGCTGGCTCTGCCCATGCTCCCAGATGACCAGAAACTGGGCAACTATCTCAGTGCAATATTAGGCTTATATTTGCACCTTGGGCTTATTAGCTAACCTTGGTGCTGAACCATGACTGAATAGTTTCAGTTGAAGGCAGTGCTATCAGAGCCTGCCTGCACTTGCACAGAGCATAGGCGAAATGGGCTTTTGTCTACTTGCCAAGTATTTGTGCCTATGCCACAGGATGACTTCAAGTGCCTGTTGTGGAATATGCAGGCACTTACTGWACAAGGGGCAAAATATGTAACCTGCTGGTATCCTGGCTCTGGCTTCCTCCTTCTCTAGGGAAACCTAACTTACTCCATCTTTTTCCTGAAAGAGGTTGTTCTTCACATTGGCTCAGCCTCAGTGACCAGCAGACTAGTACTTTTACTTGCCTATTTCCTACTTAACCAAGCAAGAGCGAATAAAACAACTTGACAATAGCTGCTTTCTCCTAACCAAGTCCTACCAGTAGTCACTATAACTGAGTTGAAGAGCTACTTATGTTTATTAGTGCTGATATGCAGCAAACCTCACAATATCATTAAGATAATATAGCTAATACCAAATCCACTGAATACCAAATCCATTCTGAAATATTCTGAAATATTCTGAAATAATACAACACAATCTGTGTAAATAAAGTGAGAAAGCAATGTTAGAATCCGAACCTAACAGGGAAGACAGTACCAATAAGGTACATTTGCTGTGAGATACGTGGCTACATGTAGTTACGATTAGAATATGCAGAGAGAAATTAGACAGATACCAAAACAAAGCAAGAGATAAGAGCAGCTGCAAGGAGCAAGTTGCTCCTAAAAATGCATGTTTTCAAAGAAGCTAAATACAAAYAGTGCAGGAAAAGGTTAGTGTTTGATGCTTACCATGACTTGGTGGAGCACGAGATGGATATACAATTTCTGGATGAGGGCCGACAGGAGGGTAACCACGAGGAGGAAGGACTGTATCAGGAGGGATAACACCAGGACGGGCTGGGGGAAGTTCGGGTCTTGCTGGCAGCATAGCAGCAACAGAGCACAATTTCCGATACTCATCTGCAACATGAAAACAGGAATGCCGATTTAGACTAATACAGTCACTTAATTTAGACTAATACACTCCACTTAACCAAACCAATCCCCTTTTCATACAGTGAAATCTTCTACCTCCTCATACTAGCCACAGCAAATCTTAAATAACCTGAAAAATTGGAGGCTATGGTAGTTTCCTTCATAGTAAGAAGCTTAGTTCTGCTTATCAAGTAGTAAAAGAAGGAAGCCATGCAGATTGTCAAAAGACTGCTAACAGAAAGACAACGTTATTGACAGTCTGTATTTGGAAGTTTAACACTGAGGSGGGGAACTGATTCTAATCTATCGAGTCTACTTTAAGGCAATATCTTGGACAAATTCAGTGGTAAGTTCATCTAAAGAAGAACTTTTGGACTTGATCCCAAGTTAGTTTATACTAAACTTGCTACAGAGTTAGAAAAGAGAAAAAATGGAAAAATTCTGGTTTCAACTCATCTCTTAAAACTTTGCTCCCTTAAAGTATAAACATAAGCAATGAGGCAAAACTAATTAAAGAATGAATATACTAACACTACTCTACTGTGAATATAAGGTTTGTCAATAAAAGCAGAAGCCAAATGAGGTGCAATCAAAGGAGTCTAGACAAAGAGCAACCGAGTCCGATCCACACTGAGTTCACCCTTCCCCAGCGGATGGGAAAATGATCTATTTTGCCCTAAGCACAGTCTGTGCTCCATGTTATACATTCTCCTATTGTTTGTCTCTGTAAGTGGCATCTGCCCTACTGCCCCATTTTTCCTCCTGCACCCAACTCTTTTGTCTTCAGCAAGTGTGGGGCTGGAATGCACAATCCAAAGAATGTGCAAAGAGTATTGCAATTAAAGGCCACATTTCCAGCTGACCTAATTCATAACCACAATTCACGTGTATACAAATAACTGTTTGTGCAGTCAGTATCTTTCCACTTCAAAATTTTCAAGTTTATGGTAGGAGAGGGGAATTACATAACGAAAAAGAAATGCTGAAGTGATTAATTAATTTCTGAAATACTATATTGAATTAAAAATAAAAATAAATTCAATGTGCAGAGAACTATAGTAGGTATTTCAGCCTTCAGCACTTCCATCATCTCATGGATTTCCACCTTTATTCCAACTATTTTCACCTTCAAAACAAATTAGATACTTTTCCTTAATCACAGAGACTTTGACAAACAAACATGATAAGATTCTGCTTTTCCTTAATATGATTCTTGCATTTATTTTAATTMTTTTCAGTGATCAGTTGGTTTCATAYGTCATTGTACTTCCCTCTGTTGTTTGCTAGCGATTTTAACCTTTAAATCTTTCCYGATAATACACATTTTTATACTCATTTTGTTATGTTATTTTGTTTAAATTTGTTTTGTTATAACAGCTTTGCSTTATGCCTATTCATAAGCTGAACCTGCTCTYAGCAAGTGGTCTGTCTGTCAGCCTCCAATATATAAGTCTCTGTTAATGATGGTGTTTTTAATAGTCAATTCTCTTCTCAAACATTCCCTAGAATTCTTCTTGCTCATTTTGAAAGAAACATTTTTTTTCTTTCTTTTTTTCTTACTCTAGATTGGTAACGTCCAATTACCCAAAGCCAATCCACCAAGAGCACAGGCCTTCCATATGAAAAGAAGCCAGAGCCCTGTGGCTGACCATCCACTGAACGGAGTTAGGGCACTAAGAGGAACCGTTCAGGTGAGGACACGACTAAGTCTCTGAGATAGCACTTTTAAAGTATTTGTAGTGTCAGTGCTAAACCCCCTCATTCTGCATAAACAATTACTGCTGTGCTGTGCAATGAGATACAGTGCAAGCCCCTTTTTATTGCAACTCTAATCTCCACGTGTWATTTCTAGCAATAAACAACCCATTTTATAGCAGCATCTGGGTCTGCTGCTCACACTGGATATGCAACCACTTGGTTACACTATATAGCTACTTTATATTGCAGTAAATTTCCCCTTCAGAGTTAAAGAGACTTTGACTCACTGGTGTCTTTCACTCAGAGCTCTTGATCTCTTGGGATATGTTGAAGAGTGACTAAACCTGACTGAGTAAGGATAGCAGGACATTGCAAGGCCCTTCGAAGGATTTCAAAGCACTTTTCGAGAGACAGAAACTTACTGTCTTATTTTATATCCTAAGTCAGAAAAACAGTGGCATGTAACTATAGTCTGGAAGACATGGATTTATGAGTCAGGAAGTCCTGGCTTCTAATGCCCTCCCCATCGCTTGTCTCAGCCTGTGGCCCTGGCCAAATGACTTCACTTTTCCATTCAATTTATTCAACAGTTAGATATGGTTAATCAGCAAATATGTAAAGAAAACAGAGCGYATGTTAAGTAAAGCTTCCTCTTCTTCTTTCCACCAGATGAACATCAGAGATTAGACTGTTTTTTTAGCATTATTCTAGTCAGTTCTGGATATTTAACATTTTTAACCTCTGTTGAGCTCTCCCCAGTCATCCTCAAGCTTCTTGTATCCTCTTTTTTGCCAAAAGCCTCTTTCCTCCACTCTCTCACATCTAGTTTCACCATCTGCTCACCATCTTCTCTAAATTCAAATTTACCATTATCTGGGGATCTCTATACATAGTGAGGCAATAAAGTACAAAATATATTTTGGAGACAGTCAGTGGAGATATGTAATTTAAATAAAATCATGTTTGCTATTAAATTTAAGGAAATAAATGGCACCTCAGGAAACTGAGCATGACAAAGAAGAAAACCACATTTCCTGGTGGAAAAAATATCCAGAGGAAATAAGGATCTATTAGAAGGRTCTGGAGAAACCTGAAGCTACACATCATTTTGAAAAAGCAATGCAAATCAAACGTGCTCATCTAGGATACAAAACGTTCACTAACAGATAAATTCCTCTGCTTATGTCGGCGTGCGATGCTGAGCAATGTCCTATAGTTCAACCCTGGCTGGACTACACAGTCTCCAGAGGTGCCTTCCARCCTCAGTCATTTCRCATGACTCTCTTTGTAAGGAAAATTTTACTGGCAAAGGCAAATGACTGCCTAATTCCGTGATCTATGACCCTTGTAAGAGCAGAGGTGGATTCATACCGGTAGATCTGATGGGGCACATTTCGGGAGCGCTCACAGCACCAGAGGACCAGCAGCGCCCRCTGTCACAGCAACACTGCATTTTGGACATGGGCTGGGGAAGCTGATTGCCGCAGCGCCCGTTCGTCAGAGTAGAGAAGCAGTATCCAGGACGCACGTCTATCAAGAGAAAGGAAAGGATATGTAATCATGACTTCAACGAAGTATATGACTTTTAAAGAAGAAAAAGGTACTGCTTTTCTTGGTAGGTTGCAGAAAAATAGCATTTCTAACATTACAACAATTAGAAAGTAGAAGACAGATAACCTGAAAAGACATAGAGAATATTTGGACAAAGTGGGATTTACTGTAGCTGTAATGTCCCTATATGAAAGCTGAAGTGACAATAACAAATTACAGTTGGATATATAGCTAAAATAAGCTTCAGTGCCCTCAAAGAATTCCAGTGTGATTACTGTTAAAAATAGTACCAGATCAGGTCTATTTAACCCTAGGTTTCAAAGAAATTGATGGAGGGCAACCAATGTTCCTAAAACACTAATTATTTTGCATCGGTCCTGACTTCTTCAGTTCACAGTGATTTGACAAAATACAGACTTGCAAGCAAGGAAGAGTAAAGCAGCTCGCCTGGTGCCATCACATGGTTTATGGAGATGGGTTAGACTCCTGTCTGAAAAAGGCAAGAATGTGCTGTACAAAGAACATCCTGAACCCAGATTTCATATACTCAGCTCAAATAACATGTTATAGAGATCTCCTAGCTTAGAGAAGGGGCTGAAAATGTGGAAAGCAATAAATAATAAACAGCATTATCTGAAGCTTTGAGCAATGGGTTCACAACAAATGTCACATCTTTTCTAATTCCATGTAAGCTCTGGTGCGATTTGATGCTGCATGATAAACCAGATCATGTTTGTTTCTACAGAACAAAAATATTTGCTGTCAAAYGGTAGAGGAAAAAGTTGCAGACATAACATTACAACATCAGTCACCATTCCCTAAAGAAACAGTATCTCAGTTATCCAAGGCATGATGGAGCCATCTAATAACTGTGGTTTTCAGAGTTTACTAGCTATTCTAGTGGATATAAAAAAGCAGGGAAGTTTCTTTTTATTTTGAAGAAATTGATATATAGAGGCATGTTGGGAGAGTCTGTGAAGGTTCTGCCTTTTATTAGCTGGAACTCTGAGCACAGATATTACTGGTAGTACAGGGGAGGGGGTCAGCTGGCCTTTGCTTCCCAACTCTAGAGTTAGGTTATTCTTAAAGGAAAATCTGAAATGCAGAAGATCTAGTCAGTTGTGTTACTGGTCCTTCATTTCCTCCTGGTCCCCAAACACATACACTCCTTAATCTACCATTTCAAAAGAGAAGAAGGCTTTGGTGTGGATGCTGTACCCTGCATCTGTGGCAAGCTTTGCAGATGCTCAGGGTGATGGGCAGTGTGTGGTAAGGAAGGGCTCTATCATCATCCTTTGCAATTCATCCTTCTCAGATTTGGTAAAGATTACTTTTTAAAGCCTCTGAGAGCAGTAATGGGCAAGAGGAGTGGAAAGGCTCTACAAAAGGCCTGGCCAGAGGAAGGAGACAGAGACACAAAGTGGGCAAGAACAGCAGGAAAAAACAGATTGTTTCAGAAACACAGTTTTCCAATAAAAAAATAAAAAGAAACAAAGAAAAAAAAAAAAAAGAGACAGAGAGAGAGTGAGAGAGAAGGCAATCACACAGTAACATTCTGAGCAAATGAACTTATGCCAGCTGGAGGTGTTAACCAACAGCTCTCTTCACAGTGGACTATACACTTGGGTGGAAATGTCCTGCTTTTGTTTCTCCTCTTCAGCTTTCTGGTGCTATCTGGTGCTTTGTCTATTTCAATTTTTAAGGTTTGTAATAGTGGAACTCCCATTTGGCTCCAAAGCTGCTTAGCTCGAGTCCCATAAGGGACAGGTTCCTCAGAAGCACTTCCTCATCTCTAGCAGAATAGACATGTTCAGCTAACACTTCGCCCTTAAGAGTGGCATGTGGTCTTTAAATAAACACTACATGTTTTGTCCAGTTCTAGAACAGATTTGGGCTCTATCCCTATCAATATGGCAAGTATGCAGTCTGCATTCTAGACAAATCCAAAGTATTTACAGATAATTAATAGTGCTTCCTATTTAGCACATTTTGACTTGGACATGAAGCCAAAATTTTAATGATGGCTCATGGCCTGGCATATTATTTAACATAGCCTGTCATCATTTAAATACCCAGTTCTTTCACTAAACTATTTCAGCCCAGAAATAGAGTGGGTAAAAAAACATCAGAAAACAGGAGTATAACATGGGCATGAATGTGGCACAAATTTAACTGAGCAATGAGTATTAAAAAAAGTAGAAATCAGAGAGAAATATCGAACCTCTGTACAAGTTCATTACTATATAAAGGAGTATCTTTTCCATAAAATTAAGTACATGCAGTAATCARTAATGCACACGGTCCTTTAGGAGCCACAAATCTGTAGCAAGATAAACAATGCTCCTTTGGCATTTTCAGTGTACAGTATGTATCTTACCCATCAAAGTGCTCATCTTGATAATAAAGGAAATAGAGTTCATTTCTTATAACCTACTGAAATAGACCAGTACCATTCAAAATGAGTCATATATCAAACTACTTCCAGATTTCCAGGGGAAATTTGTTACTTTTCTCTGAGAAGTCATTTTCGCCAATCTTCTTCCAYATGCTTTTCTACAAAAGATGCTAGTACATGAAGATGTCTTGAACTGCTATGCTGTCAATGTCTATAAGCTTCTGAGCACACAAGCCAAGACTGTGGAAATTACATTTTTCCTTAAATGACAATAAATGCTCACAAATCACCAGTAACAGTGGGGGAAAAAAATGTAATCACTGCTTAAAAATGTCACTTAATTCACACAGTCCTCTGGTTCTCAAGTTTGGAATATCAGTCTTGCCCTATAAAGTAAAAGCTACACAGAACAGCAATGCTAAATCATCACCATCACAGAAACAGCTACAAATGTCTCCTTTTCCTTTAAAGAAAAATATATGAATTAAGGTCATAACAGCTGGAAGAAGCTGGGAGAAAAAAAGCAGAGAGGGGGAGAGCTGAATTATTTTCCTACTCAGATAAGTTTGCTTTTTTAAATGACTGCTGAATAGAACATGCTCTAAGTCAGAAACTAACATGACAGARTAAGAATATCATGGAGAACTGTTACTGTAAGGCAAAAAACATGACAGAAAAATGCTAATAAGAAAAACGTGAGGGAAGGTCACAATGAAAGAAGAGGGAAAGAGGAAACCTCCCACTAATAAGAAACTCACTTCAAAAAACAGACAGGCACATGATGTACTTGACATAAACAAATGATTTCAAGAATATCTCGTGTTGAAATACATTTCTGGTACAATGTTATTCATTTCAGAGATCCATGAAGACTCATGGCACCTATTGTTTTATCATTCACAGTATTCTCACCTATGCACTTTAAGCCGTCAGGAGCTGTATAAAACCCTGGTGGACACTTGCAGAAGTAACTGCTAACTGTGTTTGAACACTCTCCTCCATCACAGATTCCAGGAATGGTGCTGCATTCATCAATATCTTCAAGAAAAAAAAAAGGGGGAGGGGGAGCAGGGACAGGTTAGTTCTTTCAACAGGATATACATTTTATAATAACTACTAGTAATCAAATTCTTTGTRGTCCCTTAAGAGCAAAACCAGCAGTTGCGAATATGGATCAGGCTCTTATTTTGTCAAACATTTTATAAACACAAGTGAAACAGAATTCAAAATCATATCTCCAAACCRCAAAAAAAGGGTTTGTTAAACTACTTAATGATGGATGAAAATTACCCTGGSGGTTTACTAACTGTAAGTAAACCATGACCTCTCGAATTCAAACCTGCAAACTAGAATCCTCAAACCTGTTTGAAGAATCTTGCTGTGGCACCTGTAGTGACYACAGTGACCAGGGAGCTCTGCACTTACACCTCACACTAACTCCAACAGCTCAGTGTCTCGTAACACTGGACAATCATCCAATACAGACTTGTGCTGAGGTACAGCACCTACTGAATGGCCCACCCCACTTCTCAGGGCCTTTTTAGAAGTATTGACCAGTCAAACACTGTTTAAGTAATCCCATCTGACAGGATTATAGTTCAAAGGCTGACTGCAGGCAACAAAGATTACCGTTCCCACCTCCTCCTTTAAGTGAATGTTCTGAAGTTTCAATAAATTTCTAGACAGAAACTGAAACATTGACCACAGAAAGCAGGACACAAGTCAAGCACTGTCCATAACTTGCCTAAATTTTGTCATCAATTTTAAATTAAAATTCATATTGTGAGTGAAATCATTAAGAAATACTGATCTATATACTAAGCAATCATCATAGATTTAATGCAGAGAAATTTTCAAAACTTGCCTAAAAAGATAACAAATTCCTTCTTATACGTGATCATTCCTGCTTACACAGAGGGGATTTGCACTGTCCTTCCAGAGCTACGAGCTTACAGTATCTACAGCCATGCAAATACCAAACCTGTGCCAGCCCCTAATGCTCCTTAATTACTCTCAGTCCCCAGCCTGTGACAAGAAGCTCTTTCCCCTGGTTTCCCATGACTTGTCTTACAACTCAGCTGCACCTACTTAGCACTGCTCCCATCTTCTAGGAACCTGGAGCCCAGCTGAGCTTAAGGACAGCTCACTTTTTCCTCCGTGCCTACAAGAACCACCAGCAAAGCTCACTGGAAAGGGAGGCTGCTCTTCAGAGAGCTGTGGGTGATGAGTGGCTGTTGTGGGCGCCCACCACCAGCACGTAGCTCTCCTGACAGAGAGAGCCCTGTGAGCAGTAACGGCACCGCAGGGTGCTCTCCGACCGCTCCTCCAGAGACCGGCGGACAGACACACACATGGCTGTAATAATGATTTCACCAACCGCAAACATTTCTGAGATGAAGCACTGCAACACCACCCAACACGCCAAGGCAAGAAGTGAATAATATTTTAGTCATTTCCAATGATTGGAGGAATTTAAATGTAACGCCTAAATTGGGATTTGGCCCCAACAGATGGGGGAAACACCCGAAGTCCCACAGGACCATTAAGGAGCTTCTTAGCAAGCAGAGAGCATCTTAGCTCTACTCCTCCTTTGCAGAGGATAATAAAAAATTGACCAATTCCTCTTCGCCTAGGTAACGAACTGGATGCTCAAGCACCACTGTGGGACTTGGTTTTGTGGGAGAGGAGCATAGGGACCAAGGGCGGCCCACACACAGGGTGACCAAACGTATAGTCACGTATAGCACCATCGGGTCCCGGGTACTCGCACTCTCCCCARCATCAGCGCTTGCTGTCGTGATGTGGGTCACATTCCTCACTTGGGTGTAGTGGAGGGGTGTGACTTTTTGTTCAGTGCTACTTAGAGGGTGTTGCCAAAGCCTCCAGCCCGAGTGCCCCGGGAGCTCTGCTAAGAGACTTTTGGCTTCTGCTCCAGGATTATGCTCCGCAGGAGTCCCAAAAGTCTCAGTGACAAAAAATGTGGAAATTAGGTTTTGGTCTGAATAGAGGCCTTAATTAACAGAGAAAAATGCAGTTGTAAGTGGATCAGATTCAAGCATCTTCTGACTCAAATTTACCAGTGTTTATCTGAAAGTTAGTGTTGCCACAGTTTATATAGAGTCTGACCTTTTTAAAAGCAAAATCACCACTCTTTATTTTAGGGTTGAGCCTAACCCAAACAGTATTTCATTATTTATATTAGTGTTGACATTAATATAAGCAATATTGTCACTGTTAAGCATGCAAGTTTTATAAAGGTAAGTACACTTGATGTGCTCACAGCAAAAATTACTCCCACATCACCACCAAACCACACTTAATCTCAGCATTAACGCAACTAGAACAGGAATGGTGATATGAAACAATGCAACACTTAAAATCTAGTTCTCCACCACCTGTTCTAATGCACAGACCACTGCCCTACAGTCTCATTTCCTCTCTTGTTCTGCTATCTCATTACATCTCTGTTGTGATCTGTGCTCTTCAGTGAAGGACAGTATCGATAAACTAACAGGTTGCTCCCCATTCCAATAGACTAGTGACCAAGAATCCTGATATGCTTTACAAATGCCACATCAGTGAAGTCGATCTGCAAGTAGAGATTTACACAGGATGATACTTGATTTCAGAATCTGGCCCCTATCTAATGAGACATATTGGTTAAAAGAGATTTTTATAGTAAATCAAATCATAAAAACTACAGAAATGCTGGCTGGGAGGGACCTTTGGAGGTTTCTAGTCCAACTTCCCACTTGGCAAAGGATYACCACTGACACTAAGATCGGATCAGCCGTGGTCTATCTGTATYTTTAAAACCTCTGAAGATGGTGATTCCACCAGTGAAACTAGTGACTTGTTCTAGTGCTGTCAATCTGCTTCCGGACAAGCAAAAATAATCTTAAATTCTGGTGGTCATTCTTCATCAATGATAAATCATTATCTTTCCTGAGTGCTTGATTGGCAGGTAATAAATGCTCGCCAAGCACTCAGGAAGCTATTGAGGATGTTAAGAAAACACTCCGGGGCCAGATCCTCTACTGTAGTCAGTCACTGTAACAGCTGACAATGCCAGTGATTTACACTCAAATTTTCCCCTCTGAAATCAGGATTGCAGTATCTCTTCCTCATTATTACATTACAAGCAGGGTAGATTTCCACATCAATAGCTAGCACCTGCCATCCTTCCAAACCAGGATCCCCAGGGAAGACAGAGAAAAAATGTTTGGTCTTTCTTTGCATCTGCAGCTATATGGATGAGTTCATAGCTTAGCTGTRCAGTCCTCACTCAGCAATGTCAAACTCTCACTAATATCAAGTATCATTTACCAGAGTAGGTGGGGATGTGTTTAACTTCCCCAACATATACACTTTCTGATACAAAAAAAATCAGACACATGTGCTTTGAACATTTCTAAAGCAATGTATCAGTTAAAAATATTTTTACTTTTAATGTTTAWTTTATTTCAGATGTACCTTTTAGTCTGTAAAATACTACATGAAAAATAAGGTCTGGAAAAAGCTGCAGGTCTAATATTAAAGGTCCTCTGTTTCAGGAGAAAGGACCATTATTTACATTTGTTATGAAAAATATTATTTGAATACTCAAGGCAAAAAGACATCACAAAATCTGTGACAAACAACAATAAAGCCAACAAAGCTGTCTCCCAAAATATTTACCCCTTTATTTGCAGAAGAAAGTTCTGTAAGTTCTTACCATCACATTTTTGTGTCACTTCATTAAACTTGTGTCCAGCTGGGCATTTGCACTCAAAAGATCCAACAGTATTAATGCAATTTCCCCCTTGACAGATCCCAGGGATGGCTTGGCATTCATCCACATCTATCATATAAAAAAGGAAAAAACACCTATTTTTAATTCATTTCCCAAGAACAGCCATAATAATTTGTCTACACAGAAATTAAGTAAATATGCTTAAATCCATTCTTCACCCATCAAAATATTACACACGCTTGTGAAGAAAGACACTAATTTTGAAACCACCCTACACGAAGTATGATTAAGTACAGTTCTCTAAATATTTTCTGCAAGAAATCACATTGTTATTATTGTTTCAGACATTAAACATTTAACTGCTATTGCTTTGTTTTTCCARAACATCTGGGGAATGATGGTACACAGAACACAGCCTGCCAAAACCCAGGGCCCTTTAAAGACAGGCACCCAAAACGATTTGCCACTTGGAAAATCCTGGCAATTCTGTTGAGTACAAAACCTGCCTGAGCAGATCCTGGAGCCTGGATGAGCCAAGCAGGTCCCTCTGTCCCTATCATGTGCAGCTCCTGGGACTCCTGGAGGGGACTGTACAGTCATTACTGATCAAAGTGATTAACTCTTCACTCTGGTAAGATGAGGCACCAGTGGCTGTGAGTTGTGGCCAGGAGTTTCACAGCCATAACTAATGTCTTGAGAAGCACCAATAATGACATTAGACACTCATAATTTTGTTTTGCATTTTACTGTCTACGTCTCCCTTTTTGCTTTTAATTTCTCACTCAGGAAAATAAAATGATGAAGATGATAGCACAGGCTAGGTAGGAAGCACAAGACAAATGTTTTGAAAGGGCCCCGGGTTTTGGCCTAAGAACTCGAGCAGCTCCATAACACACGTGTCGTGGCCAAGTGCAGAAGTGCTGCTGTGACTCGGGAACTGCTAGAGGAGGAGGAAGCGCCACAGTGCAGGCCATGGACGTCCTGCTCAGTCCCCTGGGACAGCCCTGTGGCTGCTGCTCCCTCTCCCCCTGGAGCAAACACAGAGCTCATCCCCTGAACAGACAACCCCAAATTCTTCCCGATGCCCATTGCCCCAGGGGCACCAGCGGCTGCTGGCAAAACCTGATTTCTTTAGTGCCTGAGCTTCTCCCTGGGATTGGTTTCTACACAGGGACACAAGTTGAAAGAGATGGTGCCTTCCAATCTCCTTTATAAATCCCAGAGCGCCAGCTGTAACACGTCTTGTAGTCTGAAAAGCAAAATACGACGTCTGTACAAAAGGCCAAGAGGCAATTTCCCTGGGAGTAGGAAGTCTCGCTGATGCCAAGGGGCAGATTCGTACCACATAGCAGAGCATTATGTAAAGATCCCCGAGCCRCCCGAATCAGGTTGGGAAGCGCGGGCGGCAGAGCCGCTCCAGCGGGTGCCGGAGTTCGCGCGGGTGCCTGGAGGCCCAGGGAGCTGTGGCACCCGCCGCGAGGCTGCTGGGCTCTCCCTAACGCGCTGAGCAGTGTTTGAATAACAATAACCATGCCAAACTTCATGGCTCGGTACGGACTTAAAAAAAAATATAGAACTCATGCTCCTGAGTCACAGCGTCTGTTTCAAAATCCCACCTTTTGGCTTTTGTTTTTGTACTTTGTATCTTTAAAAATTTCAGCTGTGATATTAATTTAACTTTCGGCCAGACAGACRAAGTCAAACTGTGGGCAGCAATATTTACTTTTTAGAACAAACTTGCCCCCACCCCCTCCGTTTCATTTTTTTCTGATTCGTCCACACAGTAACAACGGTTTCGTCTCTTCAGAGAACCTGGATTTTATTTAACCTGCTTTCCTTTATTTAGATTGAATATGGATGTGAAATCCCTGAAATGTCTTCAGTCTAAATGAATGTTATCTGATTTCAAAAGGACTGGATTTAGGACAATTGCATGAAAAATAAAGCTAATATGTGGTTCCATAGCAAATCTGTCGAAATTATGACCACATTACAGGAGAGCAGATCAACTGGAAAGTACAAGTCAAACATACAGGGCCAAAACTGTTGGCACCATGTACAGATTAACATAAATGCAGCTGCATGCTAAGAAATGTGCATAGAGCAGAGACAGCCCATGTGAAACCATCGGAGAGGCCACCACAGCTTCTCCATGACCCAGGCAGGAGGGATACGAGCAGGGGTGGCACGAGGTCAGGGGCGTGGGCCACATCTTCACGCACATAAAATCTCTGRACTGTCCAGAACTCAGTTCACAGATTGCTGCACAGTTTAGCCCTGACCCTTAGCAGCGAGGTGGGGAGAACGCTGTGGAGCGGCTGAGGTTACAGGCCGGTACATCACGTAGCCTACACAAACATGCCCATCTCACAGCTCATCGTGCCTGTCTGCAGGCACCAGCACTTGGACTTGGCCTGGGAGGGAGGATAACTACATTTTTATTGCAATGGAATGCCTTGAAGTTCTTTGCAGGAATTTTGTGATTAAACGAAATTACCAATAAACTTATAATCTTTATCTCCCTCATTTTCAAAAAGCACTATATCTTATTTGAAAATGTTAGACAGATCAAAATAAGCTAGTCCCAAAGATACGGCCCTGGGAATTTATAATCTACATCAGTTTAATACATAGCTGCCCCTGTTAACTTTCTCCTGTTTCCTGCCAGACATCCAGACAATAAAAGAATTTATACAGCTGGAAGTATTAGAATAAAAGCCAAAAGCAGTGTAAGGACTTTCTATGGTAAGGCATGCTCAGAAAGAAGCAAGCAACATCTGGGTGGATTTTACGATTTGAAACAAATGCAAATGCACTTCCAAAATTTTATAAAATATATAATAATGCATTTCAAATGGCACAACATGCACTTTTTTTCCAGGTCGAAGCAATGTAGCTCAAGAGATAAGACACTCCAGATGAATCCAAAACCAACAATTCTGAGCTAAAAAAAGCTCACAGCAGATAAATGGAGCAGCATCATAACAGATTGATTTCTGCATGTTTTGAGTGCTGTTTGAAGCTGATTAAATTCTTCCATGGAAAGRTCTGGTGGTACCCACAGGAAAGCACCCTTGCAGAACCAAGCCAATGTGCTGCTGGCAGTGAAAATTCATTAAGGTGCTGGCCGCTCTCACATGACCTCAGTTGCTAATGTACTCACTTGAACATCGGGCACTCACTGAATCATGAAGTAATGTATCTGACAGTGTTTTTCCATTCTTCACACATATAGCAGAGAATGCCTTAGGACAGGTTATTCACAGCAGTGTAACTCAATTAACATTAATCCAGTAACAATTTCATCAGCTTTTGGGGAAGCTTTGCTGCTCACTTACCTTGACAGGCTCCGGTTCGAATGTTTGGAATGAAGCCTCGGCGGCAGGGATGYGGCTGGGCAGGACACATTTCGCAGGGGTGGCCCCAGGCTCTCCCCACGGTCGCACAGCACAGGGTTTTTGTGCAGACTATTCCACTGAGCTGTCCTTGGCACATCTGGTTAGTCACCAACGTGAAGCACGGGCCAGTCCTATAATCTGTGCCAAAGACAGGAAACCTAATCAGCATCACAACACAAACACATGACAAAATTCCTAATAAAAAAATAACGGCAACAGACTTGGCAAGCCTTCTGCACATAAATTTCCCACCTTATTCAACAATTTCAYTCGCCAGTGTTGTATTGAGGATTTTTGTCAAGTTTACTTGCCTTTCAAATCTACTGAGAAAAAGCAGATCTGTGAACTGTTTTACCAGGAATACTAGATACTTAAGATTCTCCAGGTCCCCTTGCAGCTTGGTTTAATCTCAGTTTGGGAGGTCTTTTCGCCAGATTGAATACAGTTTGTTTAAATATTCAGCACATTAATTAAAATAATACTGATAAAAGAGTTAGGATATGTTTATTTCCACAGTGTTGTTCTCGAGTGAGTCTCAAGGGATGGGAATACAGACTACAGGAAGTTTTTTGAGGACAGTTTTCACTGTTATTCAGTCATATGCTGTACCAGATATATGGGTAAGCTCTGCCTACAGCTGAATGGAGGGCATGTGGAACACATCTGCTTTGATTTGTTTATGGTAGGACAGGCCGCTTATCCAACAGACAGAATTAAACTAAGACGTTAATATAATACTAGTAGGCTTTATTTTGTTCCATTCTCCAAGGGCAACAACCAAACAGTGGTACTGCCAGTTCCCCCGTCTCCTGCACATCCGGGGTGCTCACTCCAGCTAATTCTTCACCAATGACCCTAAACTGTTTTCCTGTGCAGCAGATCAGAGTCCAGCATCTCGAAAGGAGAGCCAGCAAATTATGGACCTGAAGTTCATCTGTGCTGAAATAGTTACCAGCTGACTGAGCCAAGGTCACTGAACAGTCCACGCTGCCTTGTAGTGATGACATCATAAATTCCTCCAATTTCCATGCCACTTCCCAACATTGTTAACAACTAATTGTTTCCACCAGACCATTGATAAAATGTGTTCTACAAGGCAGAAGTAGAAACCCATTTCTTTTCCACCTGCTCCACGGGACTCTCACTGGACAAACACACTCCCAGATTGCTCCCAAACTCCAAGTGCACCTCGAACCCTGTCATTTAACTCATCTTTACTCAAGTTCATGGGTGCTATGCCAATATATTGTAGTCCTGCTGATTAAGCAAGTCACTTGATATAGTAAGCAAAATGAAGACCTGCAAGATATCCAGAAGCAATAATATGCTACATTGCCCATATTTTATTTATCAAAAATGAAAAATTTTCTCAGAAATAGCAAATTCATTTGAAAGACCTATTTCTGTTAAATTTATACTGTCTAATTATCATCTGCTCTTCACTARCTCTGTATTAAGTCTTGTGACTGATATTTTATCCTTTACCTGCTTAACACATCTATCACCTATCCCAGATCATTTCATTTCTTCCTTTTAAAAGACTGAAAAAACATAATTTTCTTCCACCTTCTGGAATTCTGTCCTCTGTCACAATCACTTATATATCATAGAATCACAGAATCCTTAAGGTTGGAAGGGACCTCTGGAGATCATCTAGTCCAACCTCCCTGAACACACAGGGTCACCTAGAGTGGCACGGGTTGCCTCCAAGTGAGTTTTGAGGACCTCCAGAGAAGGAAACTCCACAGCYTCTCTCAGCAGCCTGTTCCAGRGCTTGTCACCCTCCACTGTCAAGAAAGTTTTCCTTAATTTCCTGTGGAACTTTTGATGCTTCAGTTCGTGGCCGTTTCCTCTAGTCCTATAACCTAGAAATATTATGAACCAGTGAAGCTAACCTCATAATCATGTAAATCTTTTCACAAGGTTTCAGTAGCAAAAACTAGGTCAAATATGTGTTTAAAGGCAAATCCAACTCCTCATTATCATCTGGGCTCACACACTTTAGCATGGAGAATTACAAAATTTATCTAGTGGCGTTCTTTCTAAAGCCAGCACTCTGATTTTCAACAGAATCCTTTAAACACAATACACACCTCTGCAGGTAAATACAGTCTCAAAGGGCTTCACAGGTGCCACAGTACAGGTCTGTGCTTTTAAGTCTAATATTTTAAAAATTATCCTCATTTTTTTGTAATAGCAAATAAAACTAGAATGTCCAGTCTGCCAAGAAAACTACAAGTTGAAAAAAAAAAGCTACTGGGTAATTAAAATGCAGCACACTACTGTTAAATAAGAGTACACTATCAAAAAGCTAGCTTCGTTTTCCCATCCTTGCACCTCACGTAGAAAGGATTAGAAGAATATATATAGGATAGGATTTCCAAAGGAGTTCCCAGAAACATCCAAAAGCTGGACATTTGGATATGGAAGAAGGTAATGGGGGAGAAAGGATCTGTGAATGCACCAGCTGAATGGTAATAATGAGGATAGTGAGAAACCTAATAGTAATAATGAGAATCATATCAAGCCAATTATGTTTGGTGATTTTAGGCACATAGGTATATTATCATTTTTCCTGAATTTAAAAAACAGGAATGGCATAAATGTGTACAAAAAACTCAAACAAATGTGTAATAAAACAGCAGCAATGCAGATATGGTGAGAGGTACCAGCTCTAAGAACTCTGAAGTTCTTTGAGAAATCCTTGTTTCTTGAGAGGACTGGAAACCATGCCTTATTTCACTTTCACTATACAAACACAAAACAACTACAGTTTTAAAGGGAAAACAAGGGTYTCCATCACCACATGTTTTGCAGCATATCAGCCACTGCTCTCTTCTCAGGCAAAGCAGCAATACATTCAGAGATGATGGAGAAAAGCACTAAAAGGCTCCGCTTTGGGAAGCAGTTATGTGCTATACCTGCAGTGGGAGGTTTTGCTGTAAAACCCAAGAATTACAGTGAGCCTGAGCCAGGCAGGAGAGCGCGAGATGCCCGGGAGCTGACTGCAGCAGCAAACACCGGCCCTCAGGGTATGCAGAGATACAGAAAGCTAAGGTTTGGCCTTGCAGACTCTGCTTCGAAAGCAGGCATGTCCTTTCGAGTGATTTTAGGTATTTTCATATGTGCTGACCTCAGARAGAGAGCAAACAGAGGGCTCCACACATGCTGCTTCCAAAATGCTGAAGCAATCCTGTGTGCGTCGCTGTACCAATCATTTAAAACCCAGACACAGCAACTCCTGTTCACAGGTGAAATGCCGGGTGACAACTACAGCCAGTCACAACAGGCTCCTTCCTCAGCCCTTTCCTCAGGCTCTTATTCACTGGGCAGCCGTCCTCATCCTCTCCTCCCCCCAGACATACACTATTACTCATCCTCCTCCGATCCCAGTGTGTCATCACTGGAAAGTACATGGCAAAGGTATTGGGAGGCGTTCAGAAGGAAAGAAAACAAAATTTTGTAAACATTTTAAGCCTTATTTCCTACAATGTCTAAAACTTCCTATCGACGAGGCTTGGTGTGGTTAGACGGGGCAGATGGAGCAACATCAGCCTCCCTGCCCGTCTGCTCTCCGGCGCTGCCAGGGCCCGCTCTGCAGCTTGGGACCATTTCCCAGCTCCCCAGGGCATGGCCGGTGCGGAGCCCCAACAGCTGACATTTCCCATGGGACACGGCCAAGATGGCACTAGACCAGGGTCTCCAAGAGCACCCACCAAGCACCAGGCAAAGGGGTAAATCCAGCAGCAGAACTGCCTTTAAAGCCCACAGCGACGCAGCCAAGCAGGCGTCTCCGCTCCAAGATGCCAGTCCCACTGCTTCCATCACCCTTTAAGTTCTATTAGTTATAACCCTTTAAGTTATATTAGTCAAGCATACTAAAATCAGCTACTGCCCCCCACACCCCATCCCTAGGAATACTCCCCCCTAATTCCCGATTCTGATAAGCCCATTTCTGCACGTCTTCCTCACCTTGCTTGTTGCAAACCGTTCTCCTATACTGGCTTGCTGGCACACTGCAGCCTAAATTTATTTTCCATTCCGTAAGCTGCTTCACAAATCCAGTGCTGCACAGATGATGTGTTTAACACGCCTACCTAGCAAATACTGTATCTAGTCTTCCTAGGATGCTGCTGGAAGAACAGGACTTTTAAATAAGAGCTTACTAACCGTGTAAGACTAACACTACCTTTTTATCAGTTGCATTCGATGCATTGAACAATTCAGGTTGACCATTTTAAAAAGATTTTTTGGCAACCTACTCCCAAGAACAAATATACAACCATTTTCGTGCCAATTTTGTTCTTGCAACTGACCCAGTTCTCGAAGTCTGTAACTGAGAAGTAATAACATTATAGTAATAAAATAAAAAAATAATGCTCAAAAATTATTATAGAATTGGAGTGATTTGTTGCACACATYTTAATCCAACACGCAGACTAAGCATTTCACCAAAATCAAGGCTTTAGCTCTGTTGTTCCCAATTATGTGYGGCAGCAGTCCAAATACAGAAAATTGTTACCACATTTTATTCTTTTCCATGATGAAGAAAACAGTAAGCAATGCTGCTAAATGCAGAAGAACTTCTCGTTTCTGAATAACCGGTTACCTGACAAACTCGAGCCGACTCTACTTTGCTGTATAAGCTACAAAGAAACATTTCTTTGTAAATTTTCATTTTTTCCRATTTTCTTACTATACAGACTAACAGCAACGAGACAATATTCTGAACTGATTCCATCTCCCTTTTTGGAGAAAAAAAAAAAAAGAGTAACTATTTTTGGTGACACATTTACTGTTAAGACCGGATGATTATTAAGGAGATCAGGTTCAACTGAAGCATTTGTGAAGTTTCACTCAGAAAGAACAAGTTGGCTGAAGTTTATTACGTCTTAGACCTTCTAAGAGGTCTTAAGAAGTGCCACGTTATAGAAACTCTCTTAACATACCAGAAAGTATTAACTATTAAATTGCAAGTTGAAAACAAAGCTAGTAGACCAGCTCTTTGACTTTTTCTATTTGGCTCCAGAAGACACTGACTATAAAACAGCTGATGCTATCCAAAAGTAGTGCAAATTGTTCAAGAAAAATAGATTCTAATGAGTTACAGTATATTAAATAGATCAACATCCAAAGAAAGGACATTCAGACAATGCAAGACACAGGATTTAAAGAGATACTGCCCACATTTAAAAAGCAGCAAGTTGTATACACATCAGAAATATTTCTTTAATACAAATGTCCCTCTGCAGTGTCATGAAACCAAATACAACTGCAGAACACCGCACCAAACTCAGTCCAGAACTAAAAATGGATTATGAATAACCAACGGGAGGCGAGAGGAAGCAAGTGGGGCAGTTTCACTGCTCAAGCTAAGTGAAACACAAAGAGCAAACATAGAGGAGGACCGTGAGAAGTCGACACTATTTCAGAATGGATCACTTGGAGGGAAGAYGGTAAATACAATAAGGATGTTTTGGGTGTTGGTAAGTATATATTTTCATGAAGACACATAGACAAAAGACTTTTGTGGTCCTAACAGGACATAGAACTTCTGAAGTGCTGGCAGCTCTTTACCAAGGTAATTAGAACAATCAACAATTTCTCCTTCCTCCTTTGTTGCAGCTGCCAGGAATTATCTGGCTTGTCCCAAGAAAGCTCCCTCCTCTCCACAACCAAAAAGAATCAGCACTCCTGAGAAATTCTAGSAATGGAAAAGCTTCAACCCTGCAGAAGGAAGGGACATGTAGATTGTATTTCAGTGAAGACTGTCTTCTCCAGATGGCAGCCAGGTACCAAACCAAACCTATTCAGCCAGGTACTTAACCTGKTTGGATTTATATATTCTTAGTGTAGCATATTTTTAGTAAAGATAAATTTGATAGGATGTAGAAAATAATATTTAATACTCTAAAGGTATTTTGAATAAAGTTGTAGTAGAGTTTATATTGTAGCTAATCCACTAATTGAGCACAAAAAACTATTTGAAAATARTAATAGCATATCATTTTGATGTATGTCATATCATTTGATCTTCATTTAACGTTTTAACAATTATTTGATGGTTGCAAAATAACTCTCCCAAACTCTCAGAAAGTATTAAAAATGTATACTGACAATGTACAAAAATTACTTTAGACACTTCTACCTCACGTCTAAAACTCTACAGTGAAACATATCCACGACTTGATTGAAATACCATGCAGCCACTTGCATTAGAGGATCAGGTTCCATCCTCAATGAAACTGTGGCATCACTCTGTGTGTRCACCGATGTAATCAGGACCAGAATCTGGCTCATTTTGCATAACCACATATATGGGATTCACATTAAGACTGCAGTCCAAAAAATAAATACAGTAATAACATGCATTAGTTAACTCTGATTAAATCTGACGGTATCTTAGCTAAAATGTTATGGAAAACATGCAACAATTCTGGAATTATCTCATGTACTCAATATCTRTTGTTAGAAGTGGAGAAACATTTTTCTCCATGACAGCAAATAATCTAATCTTGACGGACAAGCGTTTTCAACTAACCCAGTACAATTCTACTAAATTCAAACATATTATACCCACCAACATCAAGTATATGAGCCACTAATACTTGTTTATGTCATTACTCTGTAAATTTTCTGTATGATCCTGGAGACATTACTAAGGACCCTACTGATATAAAAAGGGGAGATACCTGCTGAAGGAGGATGATGGAAACACATGGGTCTGCCCTTCTCTTTGTACTCACTGTTTTTTTTTTCCCCCCTCTTCCATTTGAGGTTCAAGAGATTAAAACAGTTTTATTACACTCTGGCTAYGGAGACTCTCAAAAAGATACAGAATTCCCATATAATAATAGGGATCTCCCACACTGCAAGCCTCACTAACACCCAGCATAGGAGTAATTAAAGATATCTTGGATTACCACAGGTACATTAGCTTGTCAAACCACACGAGCCTCCCTTTTTCAATTCACCCTAGAAGGCGTAAGTGCAGCTCAGCTCCTGTAAGGAATCACCATTACAACATCACGACACAGGAGCAGAGCCTCAAACAGAGGAGAATTACAGACAGCGCCAGAACACACAAGTCCTTTAGACATATTTGCATTCTTAAAAGTCATCCAATTAAGTATAGCCTTGCAATTAACTATACTATTTAGAGGTATAACTATGCTATTTATAGATAAAACTGTAATTTATGTAAAATTTGCAGCACCCCTAGGGGCTTTGCTTCTGTTCACAGATAAAAAGTATTTGCAGAAACTGCTGATGATCCAGATGCCTGTCTAATACATAATACTTCACAGCCTTACGAAACRCTGTATATAAAAGAATGGAAAGTGCTTCTTGGCCTACTTTCTACACTGACATACGGAAGAGGAGGGATCGTCTTGTGGTTGAGACACTTGGCTGGGACTGAGATGACCTGGGTTCAGTTTCAGACTCCACTACAGACTCCCTGTACGTCCTTACACAAGTGACTTAATCTCCATGTATATTAGCTCCCCACATGTAATGTGGGCTGCCAATACTTCTGGATGCTGTTTGGATTTTTTCCTCCTCAGACTAGAGAGACCTTGGGACAGAGATTTGTGCGTTTGTGTACTGTAAAGGAGCCCCGAGCTGAATCCAGGCCTCTTGGCACTGCTGTGACAAAAGATCCTTTACGTAACATTTTGYGTGTTGAGATCTTTTGGGTGTTATTTTTACGTTCAAATAATTGTCAACTTTTAGTAAAAGACGAGGAATTAGCTCCTGAGGTTTGCTGTGCTGGGCAAGGGCCGCAGCAGCAGAACACATTCCACAAAGGAACTCATGCACAATCAATTAGGTCGTCTAATTAATTTTCCAACTCAATAGGTTCTGTGAACTATTTTTTTAGGTGGAAATATATCTGTGCTGGACATCCATGTGTAAAAGCAATCGCAAAACTTTTAAAATCACAGAGAAGACAGACAGATGAGAGTTGCTCGCTGAGAGGAAGGGGCTGCTACCTGGGAACGTTGCCCTTTCATGCGGGATTCATACTTCTCATATGAAAGGAGAAAGCACATGCAGGGAAATAACAGTACTTTTCAACTGACAATAATGTGTATTCACCATTAGAGACTGCTATGTTAATCAGTACTTATAGTGATTAATGATACTATGTATCCCATAATTAGAGTGATTAAAAATATGGGCCACATTGGCTATGCAAGAGAAAAGGCAGAAGAAGTGGATAGAAAATAGGTTTGAATAAAACATGGACAAAAACTAGGGGTATTTATAGGGCTTTTAACCTGAGATGAAGTGAGGTACCCTATAGTTTCTAGTAAGAGAACTCTGCTCTTATGGTCCTATCTCAGGCCAAACTTCCACCAGGATCAGCAGGAACTGCATCTGAGCAAACAATGCAGAATAAAGCTTGAAACAAGTGCGAAAAAAATAACCGCAAAATTTTATGCCTTCTCTCACAGCATCTTCAGTAAATGTTTAAATGCCAYGAGTTTTGCTTGTACTTCCTTTCCCATCATTGTGATCATTCAAAAATACTTATTCCGCAGTAACATAATTGAGCATTTCTGAGGCTACAATTACAATTGTGATGTCTGGGTTAAAACAGTGGGTTGTGGCATTTCTAAGAGTCCTGAGGGACATGATAGGGAGCTACAGAGAATACATAGATACCGGCTAGTCTGCAGCTTTGGGAATGATGCCACAGAAGGGAAACAAAACACTTCTGTTAGGTTCTTATGACAGGCATTTCTACCTAAGGGCAGAGGAGATTCACAGAGGAATTTACATGATTGCAAAGAACAAATAAACAATTACAACCACCCTCCCAAYCTATAGCCTTCCCATTTCTTGTCAGTGCTGTGCTAGCAGCTGCATCAGCCTCTGTTTCAAATAAAGTGGGAGCTGGATCTAACAAGCGCACTAGAAGGAAGGGMCAGCAAGCTGGGCAAGGGATGCACAACTGCCCAGATGCAGGGAAAGCCAGAGCAGAGTTTAGGGAACAAGCATGGAGAAAAAAGGATGCAGAGAAACGTAAAGGAAAAGAGCAAAGGGAAGAAAAACAGGAAGGCAGCAAAGAGGAGCCGGATCAAAGTGAATCTAATCGATGAGTGGGAGGCACAGAAGACGGGGAGAGATAAACAGCGGGAGCGAGCAGACACCACGTGTGCGGAGCGAAGGGGAAGGGAAGGAAAAGGCCGGCCAGCCGGAGAGCCTTGCCAGCCAAGCGGCAGAGGGAGGCTTGCCAGGACAGTCCGGCCAAATAACTAGTTAAAAAGGAGGTGCAGAGAGCCAGCTAATCGCGCGGCCGGCCAAGCAAAGCCACCTAGGAAACAAATCCAAGTGTCAGGTTGAGGCGGATGAGTCCTGGTCGCACCCTGGCAGCTGGGGGATGCCTCAAACACGTGCCCTGTGGGAAGCGGTGGCACCAGCAGCTCTGGCACCTGCGCTGCGGAGCACAGGGATGCACAAAAACATCCTGGCACTGCCAGGAGGGATCCTGACACGACGCTCCAGACTGTCCCACCTGGCAGCACCCTCGGATGCTGTGAGCAGCTCACACTAGGCGAGCTCATAGTAATAAGCCACCATTACCTCCATCGCAGCCATTAACCTCTTCTTCCCCAAAAGGTTGGTTGTTTTTTCCCCCATCTGCAGTGTTGATTTCCACATTGTTTTTCTGGTTTGATATTTTCAAGGTGATGTGGTACAAATTATTTACCCTGACATTATTCATAGAGTTCAGTGTCATAGTCTTAAATTAAGAAAAACAACTACAAGGGCAGTGATAAATAGTGGTATCAGTTAAGAAGGGATTAGAAACCACATGAAGAGTGGCCTAATCCGGCTGCACTGATAACATGCTGCTTATCTGTTAAATTAGATAGCTCCTATCTACCCACCATAAAGAAATAAAACAGAGAACACTGATATGGGAAAAGTAAAGTTGTGGTTTTCTGAGGTACTGTAAATTTTGYGCTGTCTTACCAGATAATTTTAACACCGCAAAACAGCACAAACCATGACAAAACATGATTTAAAATCCGTTTTTCAACACAAATCAAATGGGTAGTAGATTACACAAATTATTTCAAAAACAGAGCCCCATTTCTAGATACCAGACTTAAGTACATCCCGCTCCTTTTTATCCACCCAGCAAGTCTTCCTGCTTTATTTCAGCACCCTGCAAAGCACATACAGAGGTAAGAGATGTTCCTATAAAGAAATTGGGACTCTCAAGGAAGGGAATGGAAAAAGAACAGAAATGAGGTAATCCATATGTGAGTAATGCCTCATTGCTCACCTCGCCTTTTGGGACCACCAAAATCACCACCACCACCAAAATCCTTGAGTACGTTTTCTTTTTCTTTTAACTTCACTGGACTGATTTAGACTGCTGCTGGTAGTAAACAGTTAGGAACCTGGTAGTTCAGTTCAACACTCCTAATCCCCTAAGCATAAAGAGATTCACAGCTGAAATGGAGGATACCTTCGTTATTAGAAATGAATTTTTGTTTTGGATTTAGAAGTGAAGACCAAGAGCACCCTGGAGTTCCCCTCACTCGTAAGAGGAAGGCAAGGAAGCGCAGTGGGATGGAGCTCACCTCTATGGAGGGGTAACAGCAAAGAGTTAAGGGTGAGCGTATAGGCTGCAGCATAAAACAGTTTAGAGTTCCTCTGTGGGAGCTCTGGCATCTGTCTAAACTGCAAGGTTTAGCAATTACAGTGCCAATTTAAACTTGTACTTTAAAATATAGGAAATATTTTCTTTTAATTTTTAATAGAATGGGTACATTTAGGAGTCTAGGTGGTCACAAATACACACATGCATCACTCGCRCAATGTTAATGGAACAACAGACTGTTGAGTGGGCTCTAAAGTTTCAGCTGCTTCTAAACCAGTGCTGTGGGAAAACTTTCAGGTGGCTTAAAAAAAAAATCCCATAAAACAGTAGAAAGCTCATAATTTAAGACACCTCAGTGGAAGAGAAAACTTCCTCCTGATTATCAGTGGTATTCTGCACTATATCCAAAACTAAGACTGTGTCCAGAAATAATGTCTTTTATCCACATAATTCCTGTCAGGAAAGTGCCTTAACATCTATTTTCATAATTAAGTTTCAGGTTTCACACCACACTTCTGATAAATAAATTAAAATTCAAGCTAGAAAGCTGTTTTTAAAGCATCAAATAATTTAGTYTTGTAAAATAAAATAAGCTTAGTGTGGTTAAACCACCCTTACATATGAACTCTTTATTAGTGTTTGAACATACCATAAGTCTAAATTATAAAGATAATGTAATTTAGCCCACATGTTTGAAACAAGATAACCCCTGGACTGGAACGCCTGCCTGGCAAGCCTGCTGCTCTCCCCTCAGCTCTCCCACTGTAATTAGGAACGTGAAACTGGAGCTGCATCTTTTAAACAGCTGATTAAAAGCCCTGTTCAGGAAAGTGCTCGTGTCTTTCACGTGTGCATGAGGCTCTGCAGTGCAGGACAGGGACATGGAACAAACGTGGCCTCGAATTCAGCTTCCACAAGCAGTCAAGAGTCTCTGACACCATGGAGGCATCAGGGGATGTAGGTGCCCAGGACGCCTCTGCATCAGCACCAGGCAGCTGTGAACCAGGCACAATGGTGGCTACTAAATACATGAGGTAATCTCATGGGGAAAGAGAAGCCCACGACTCTTCCAAACATGCTCAAATTTCGGCCCAACCTAAATCCAGCTAAAATGAGCATGAAAATGTCCTTTGGGTTTCAGTGAGCTACTGACATTTCATCAGCAGCCATCGGAGGACATGTGCTGTACACAAACCTCTCTATACGTACGGGTTGCCACTAGCAAACACTTTGCAAATCATGAGAATAGCACTTGGAAGTGTGCACATGTAGCACACAAGCCCGAAAGGAAAAGCACACTGCACTATGAAATGTAAAGAGATCCTATCTGTTTAGTTTCCTTTATAGTCTGTTACAGCAGATCTCACTCATCATCTTGAAATCCCAAATTGCTGTTAAATACAGTTCCAAATAATGATATTTTCTATATCCTGCAGCTACAGATAATGAACTCTTCTTTGTCTGTGCATGTTCTTATTTGCATCTTATGCCTTGGAGCACTTTGTACTTTTGTCCCAAGTTACTGCTCCATAGGAGCATGCAGGTACCACAGCACAGAGCTAATTGCTTTCTCAACAACTTCACATAACTCCTTGAAACCTGGCTGACAAAATCCGACTGCCTCAACGACAAGGCCTGACTCAAAGCCCACCCAAGTCTTTGGGCATCCCTTCCTCTGACTTCAGTAGGTTTTGGATCACTTCCACAGCTAGAGAGAAGTTTCATCCAGGCTTCATTTCCCTGAGCAGTAAGACTTCTACATCTGAGTTTAAAACACTGTCCATATGTTTGAATATACAACCAATATGCCTTTGTTTTGTGTGTGCGTGTGGGGAATACATGTATAATCTACCCTCGGGACATAGCAAAATGAAGAGCTGGGGAATAAAAGTAAGCCATTGCCTAGGGGGTTTTGACAACAGCTTACAGTAAGTGGCAAATAGTTATTGCCTTTGATGTTCATTACAATAATGTCAACCATCTTGTACTCTCCGGTATTTCTTTGGATGCAATGGGCACTTGCCTAGAAATTTCATTTGCGCTATTTAATGCAGAGTCACTACATAATWTTTTCTAAGATTAGCCAAGTATTTATGAACAAAGAATAAATGCTGCATGTGCGTAGAAAACATCTGATATGTTTAAATGATTTCAGACGTTATAAAAAAGGAACTCTTGTTTTGAGAATTCTTCAGCAGACAAACATGAAGAATAGTGGCAGAAAGGGGAAATTTCATTGAGGCTCCTGTAACTACGAACTACAGTTCACAGCCAAAAAAACACCTCCAATCTTGAGCCAAACAAAGGTGAAATCCCAACTTCCATCACACTGAACCTGGAGGAAGTTGCCATTGATTTCAACAGGGCCAGACCATCACTCCTGGTGTGTTGAGGATGGCTGAATCACTGCAGCAGCATCGAGGCTTCCCATCAGAGTAACAAAGAGGAATTCCTCCCAGCTTGAGACTGCAGCGACATCAGTAACATAGGCTGAGGAAGTTGTTATTTCTTTTCAAAATTCTAAACAGCTGTTTTCAAGGCAGATTAAAAGATTTTTCAATGTTTGGATTCGACTCAAGAGCTTTATCTAATGCATACTTTGTATTTGAGTATTTGTTGAATTAGAAATTTAATAGAGCAGCTGAGTATTTTAAAATCTTTTGGAAGATGTGAAAAAGGGATGTGAACTCTAGCACACCCTGTAAAACATAAATTTTTTTTTTACCAAAAGAATATGTTATTCATGTGCTCTGTACATTAGGTCAATTATTACTCACTTTCTTTGGAGAACAACCAAGTGCCTCCACCCTTTATAACAGAGCACTGTAATCAACTGTAGTAAGAATAGCAGAATTATTCTAATACACATTGGTGGCTCAGGCCCTTGCTCAAGAAGTCTTGCACAATAAGAGACTGAAATTCATTTGCCATCATCTCCACTTTTTTTTTTCAGGAGGAATAAATTAGTATTTCCTTGTACATTTTACTAAAAAAAAATCAATTTTAAATAAACAGTAAAAATGGTTTTAAAAGAGTGCTTTAAATTGGCTCTCCAATTAAAACACTTGTGTTATTTAATGACAAATTTTGTAAACATTCTGATACCAATATTTCTTCCACCGCACGTCTTTCATTTCCGTTAACCCAATTTAACCTCTCATCTTCCTTGCAGTCAGCAGCTGTACAAAGCATTTTTTTTATACTGACATCAGCAAGTAACTGAAGTGCTATTGCGATATTTAAAATGCCTTGTAAAAACATGACTTTTTGTATTGAATTTGGAACTGAATTTGATACAACTTGTACTGTTAGTTTAATATAGTATCACCTTTCATGGAGCCGTATCTTGTTGGGTTCCTGCTGGGACCCAAGAGCTGAAAAATCACAAGGTTTAATGCATGGCACTTCATTTTGCCCGTTCTGCCTCAGGCCAAGAGAAGCATTTCAAATTATTTGGATAACCACACAGATTAAACACCCAGCGAGGTACCTCGCTAAGTCATTCATCATTCACCATTCCTGGCCAGGGCTGGTGTCTCACTGCTGTTTTTACTAGAATCGCCATTCAGATGAATGGAATGCACATCTCCACCGCGTCTCCCCTGCCTAATAAGCAACTTCTCAACCTGTCTTCAATGCTCTCTATAGCTCTGTTCCTGAGAGGGAGAAAAATATTTGGTTACATCCCCTCTTAACCTCTACCATMATTTTCTTTCTTGTTTCTTCCTCTATGACCCTCTAACATCTATGCTACCCCAATGCCTTACAGCATTACCTTCTTACCCTGAAATTAGAACATTTTAGGCCCTCAAACAGCTCGCAACTTGGTCATCTTATTATTCCTTTTGCCTCTTCACTTCAAGAATCAAGTAACTGGGATAATTCACACTGTTGGTGTCATTTGATTCAGGCAGAGTATTTGTTTCATTAACTGGTATCTTAAAGTTTGTTGGTGCCAAACTGATCTAACACTGCCTCGCCTTTCTCAGCTTTGTATCAATCACCCTTTTTTTTTACTTCTCATTTCGATAGTAGATCTTTTTAAGCCTGCAGCCTGAAAGTCATTTTTGACCCTGTGGTTTCTTTTGAAAACCACATTAATCTGACTGTAAAGCTGTCATACTGCCATTTTACGAATCTCTCCAAGTTATCACCCATACTGTCCTACTGGGACATGGAGATTCACATAAAGGCTTTCCTCATATCCCAGCAGGACAATTATAACTCCCCGCTTGCTGGTTTTACTATTACCTCCTATAAACATGTCAAACTCAAGTGGTATTCTGTCACTCCACTGCTCAGCTGAACCAAGATGTCTGATCATACACTTCCAGCACAGAAGGTCTTTAAAGATGCAGTTCAAGGGGTCTCACTAAGATTCATCTTAATTGCACTTGAAAGAAAGTGCACAGCACATTCTTTCCTCTATATACCTATTAATTTGCTGTCCTGGTTTTTGGAAACTTAAGTAGACTTAAGAGCTTTTGAGGTCCTAACACCTTCTCAGTTCCCTCCTAAATCAGATGAAACCATCAGTCAAGATGTGGAAGAAGTCTCCAAGAACACTTGTGCATTACTCAGCTACATCCATTACAAGGTACTAGCATTTTCAAATTAAAATCTTAGAGTCAAGTGGGATGGTGAAACCTTTAATTGCAGCATTGTAAGAAACACTTGACACAAGTGAAATAGGGGCCACACCAAGAGTGCTAGAAGAATCATGGTTCAGCAAATTATTACTGCATTTGAAGTCACCAAAGTCCATCACTAAGCAAGAACAAAGAATGCATGGACTTTCATGTTGGCTTCTGATTTTAATTTCTAAAGAACATGAGAAAAGCAGAAGAAAGTAAAGAGTCTTCTGTGCAACATCTCATCTTTTCTGATTTTGGATAGATCCTCTTGTGCAACAAGTAAAGCTCAGTGCAGTATTAAAAAGCTTTTCAAACAATTCTAATGTCCTCTCTCACAGGGATATGACCTGATGTGGCATAAAAATCTCTTAAACACTATCACAGAGTTTTTCCTTCCTTTTTTTTTTTTTTTTTTCTTTTTTTCCATAAAAGCTTTTTCTGGATAGGAAGTGTAAAGCTAAATTCTGTTTTACAGCAGAGCACATCTCGGAGAGCAATCTTTCTCTTAGGGCTCCTTTCCTTTCAGACCTTATTTAGGCCTCTTTTCTTTTCCTACAGCATTTCACTGGAGTGCCAAACCGTACAAGTTGTCACTGAAAAAAAATATATAAAACCATCCAGTCGTTATTCTGGAACCTCCCAAGGCCAATTGGAAGTGCAAGTGTGACCATTGCTACAGTTGCTCTTTGATAGTTACTTCCTACAAATATTTGCAACTTTTATACTAGGAGAGAATATGAGTTATCTTCCTAAATGCAGCACACCACTACAGAAAAGCCTTAACTTTTATAGAGAAGATTTTATCATCACCTCTGGCTTAAGCTGCATGGGAATTTACACATGACAAAACAGTTATCCTGGCCATTCTGACCAGCTCTGCTTAAAATGTATTTTCGTTAGCGTTACACATTTTGCAGCTGACCTACATAAAAAGAATTGTTTTACTTGGAAATACCCTTGTCAGTTTAGCCTTGCATTAGGTATGATCTGCGAGGTTTCCAAAGAAGTTCTCTTTTCTTTCTTAGAGCTGACCAGCATGGAAGTTTTAGGAGATTTACTAAACTAATAACAAAAAAAAGACTCCATGACTCACAAATTTCACTTTCTGGGATCATATATATATATATATATATATATATATATTTTTTTTCCCTCTGGTGCAACTGTAAAAAAAATATTCAGCTTACCAGCTCAATAAGAAGAAAAAGGCTTGAATGGAAAATATTCATATAAAATTTCAGGGTGATTCACAAGCAAAATATTTATTTTCACTGCAACAAATCAATGGATTTTAGGTGGTTTTGCTTTCTTGTATCAAAGCACATAGTGGCCCAGAGAAGGAGGAACATTTTTCTCCATAAATGGCTAGGTGGGCACTGTTAGCTAAGTTCTCAGCTTCATTTACTCATTTCTCAGCATCAGACTCAATTCCAGGCATTACCTTTTAAAAAGGCACCTTTCCTATGCAAAGTCTCATGAGAAAATAGCTGATTTATGTTCTAGAAACCAGGCTGTGATCCAGGAACTGGGAGAGAGCTGAGCTGCGGGAAATGGGCACATCTGAAGTGCTAACAACAGCAAATGGTTTAAAGCCCCTCAGTCTGGAGGGCTCCCTGGGATGCTGCGGTGACACCAGACACCAGCACAAGGTCACTGGGGCTTTCAGCACACTCAGGGATCTGACTTGCTYGGCCCAGGACATCAGGCAAGTTCTTCCCCACGCTCCCCAGAGTGCAGATCCGGCCGCACGGCCATTTGGGGACACACGCAATTACCAGTCAAAAACCTTATTACTTCTCCCTCAACCAAAACATGAGCTCCTTGATTTGTGTTTAAATTTGTATGGATCTCCGCTGCTACAGCCAAAAATCACACCAAAAACAAACCAAGAAGTCCAACACCTTGCTGCACATCTAGTGGTCACTGCCCTTGGTAGCCCATCAAGGCAACACAAAAACCCCCAAGGGACTGCCAAGGAGCTGAATGAAAACTCTAGATTCGCATTTGTTTGCCTGAAATCAAAACTCARTTTGGAGAAAAATGTAAATGTTCAGCTTCATCTGCAAAGCTGGAGTCCTCGCATCTCACAAGAGACCCAAGCCCATATGCACTGAATCATTTATGGATCTTGAGTAAGCTTCAAGCATGTATCTGAAGAAACTTTTTAATACATGCTACGTGATAGGTGGAAATGCACAAAGCATAGAAAAAAAAAAAGAGAGATATGACTGGTTAGATAGCTGTGCATTTGCAAGGAACAGAACAATGGATAAAACCTTCACAAACAAAAGACCCTAAAATGTTTTTTGGCATTAAATAACAGACTAAGTTTAGTACTGAGTTCAGATCCAGAGATCTATTGATTATATTGCAAAGTATTATAACCCATGTTAAATCCCACACAGTAATTCTGTACTAACTTCCCCTGTAGATTTAAAAAAAAAAAAACAAAAAAAAAACCCTATCCATTTAGCTAAGCCTCTTACATAGAAAAAAATACTCCAAAACACTCATACCATATTTTTGCTTTAAAAGTRAAAGACAACATAGAAGGGACAACATACATGTATTCCACTTATTTTAAAGAAAGCAAAACATCACTCTGTGACTGAATATGTTAAATCAATTTGTCATAACTGAGTTACTTATTCAGGGAGAAAAGTGGTGTGCAAGAATCCTCAGCCCAGGCCTCCAAGCCTGGCCATCCTAGYGTACATGAATTCATGTTACAGGGCTGCAGAAATTACATGTCTATGTCAACAGATGTGTTTCTTGGAAGACAGCTACAAAAATCAAGTTTATTCAAATGTTTGCCAGCTACCATATGCTGCAATACTACTTTAAATGCAACATAAGGCTTTGGGAACATACTTTTACTGCTATCTACACTTTGTTATTTACTTTCCATTTAGACTAAATACCAGAGATGGGGCACACGAAGGGGTGCAGTGTCTTTTTGGTGAAAACATTCRACCCGTTGTAATATTTTGAAAGAAAAAAATATACACAGTACTACACTGCTCTCGACCACTTTCAGTGGTTGCACTTTCACGGAGTGGCTCTGGGAAAGATATTTTTACATATGGCATTAATTCTGAGAACTTTTAATAATGGCCAAATATAATTAAAAATTATGCAAAAATGCCTGCCATGAAGAGAGCAGTACAGAAACGACTCTGTTTGAAGAAAAAGCCATCATTTGCTCATATTCTGAGTCCAGAAAAACAGAGGGAGAGGAAAAAAGAAAAAGAAAAACAAAAAACACCAACACAACACACATGATATATTCTTAATACTTGAGCTGGATCAGGCCTAGTTCTGCTGCCCTGTAAAGTCACTGGCAAAACTCCAAGATGGAGCAGGATTGAGCCCCTGATGTTGTCACAAGCACTCAGATAAACAAACAGGGCTGTAACACGTTCTAAGCTTCCACTGTGTTCCTCGAAATGGATCCAGACAGGAAAAAATGCACTTTGCTGCATTTTTGGAATACAAGGATAACGACAACGTACAGCTTTGTATTTTATAGAAGTCACCTTATTAAAGCATAATCATGCAAAGTCCAAAGCAAAACAGAMTCAAAGAGTCAAGACAACTTTTATGCGCTACTTTGGAGGACTGGTTCTGTAACATTTAATAACAATATCTGATCTCCCCAAGTCTGTAACACGTTGCCTTTTCCTCTGGGCTTTCATAAAGTGCATGACATAAGGATGTTTTCATATGAGCCAAACGTGGGCATCTCACAGTACTAGCCAGATCCCCGGGCTCTTTTACAGACAATAAAAAGAGCTGTTGATGTTCTGAATTGTCCTCAGGGGAACCTAAGCTAAGCCCCTGCTCTGAATCTCTTCAGCAGCTCTACAGGGAACTCGCATGCTTCTATTATGAGCAACTGCCATTACTGACTCCAGCATAAAAAGCAGAATGGTGTAAAGACAGCAGCCAGCTCTTAACCAGAAGAAGAAATTTTGTTGGGTTTGCATCTTAATCTTCTCTTACCTGTGCTGGCTTTTCACAACAGCGATGTGACTAAACAATTTGCTTGAAGCTCAGTGCACATCTCAGTCCTAAAGCCTGACAGCTTGGGCCAAAATCCAGCAAGGCCCTTGAGCATTTGCACAACTCCAAGTTTGAAGTTAGACGCATGTTAAAGCCCATCACTGGATCAGGGCAGGGAACTCAGCACCTTTCAGAATGAATCCTAGAAACATAAATATTTTTTAACTGAGCCCGAATCTATTAAATATTTTCCTTTCTGGGCTATATATTTTAAACTACTATCTTAAACTGCTGTAGGAAGCCTTTCCAATTCCACTACACTTTTGCTGTTTATGTCTAATTCACCTTTAAGATGAACACGATCCCAAAGAAATACCAGATCTGTTGTATTTATTATACACCTGCCCATACTTGACAGTGTGCCCAGGAGGCTTCCCCTGCCTTGGAAAGGTGCCAGACACCATGCACGACTACATAGGAGTTAATGATTTAGGTGTAAGACTATTTTGACCATACCAGAACTATCAGTCCAGCTTTGACCAAGTGCATCTCATGGGTGACATGGCTCACGTTGTCAGAACATGCAGAGGAGCTCCCTTGACGGTAACAAACCTAAATATTCCTTTTGCTCCTAGTTGCAGTGGTTCCTAACATCATTAACCCTTCCAGCAAGCCACACTAAAAGCACTGTGGGTGCTGTGCATGCTCTGTCTGAGGCCAGCTGCTACTCCCTAAAAGAATAATTAAAAAGCTTCTGCCACAGACTTTAATGGAGTTTGCTGCAACATGAAAACAGCAAGTCTTTTGTCCAATTGATTTTATATGTATTTGTCCTTGATTTTATATGTATTTGAAGATACTGACCCATATACACACTTTGCAGATGTTCACTGACAACCACATAGTCAGCGTTTACTGACGCAATACAAGTCTTACTGTGTTTTATTATAAATATGGGCTAAACATATGGAAAAAGTATTACTTAGAAAAGCAGACAGAACATAAGAAATTTGGACATAAGAAACTGGCTCAAACTTTTCAGTAACAACCTAGATCTTTTTCACTGTTTTCTAGATTAGATTATTAGAATAATCCCCATGAATGTGGTTGCCTCAATATTGTTCTATTCAAGGCTGTTCTAAGATACAACATTTGCAGTTGGAGAACTGGAATATTCCTTGGTGGRAGACATACATGCCAAAAACACTCAGCAACTTTAACTATTACTAGAGAGAAGCACTGCGTGCCATGCAATAGTAAATTACTTACATCACCATTAGCTTGTGGCATGGCATAAACTAGTAGCCAAACCACAGCCAAGCACATGGAGAACATGCATGCCACAAAAACAGATCACCCCCTTGCATATTACACATGTGCAYGACACAGAAACAATGTTTTCAAAACAACCTTCTTGCTCTCCTGCTTCTCCCAGACATGGAATAATTTCAAAGACTTTTTTTTGAGTAATTTCCTTTTCCTCTCCATGCTCAGGGATACTTTTTTTTTCTTTTTAATAAAGATGCAGTTTTACTCTGCAAGGCGTGAATCTTGTCAGTCTGTATACTGAACAGCATTTATCCACACATACAGCAGAATCCAACCAGGGAATGTCGTCAATCTGCCTAACGTTCCAGAGCTAGATTCAAAATATCAACCTTTTACTTAGCTGACAGATGTGTAAAATCATTTGCAGCCAGACAGCTCCCTAGTGAGCACAGGTGCATGTGCTGAACAATGCAAGTTATTCCAGCTAAGACCAACATGAGTTTAGAATTGAAAAGCTATCTTCAGAAAAAAGTTTTTCTTATGGCATAATGTGATTCAGCGACCAAAAAACCACCACACCCTTTCTAGGGGAGGAGAACACATGAGCTCAGCGAGGTGCAGAGGCTGCAGGAAATCTCTGTGAAACAGACCAAATTTCAGAGGTTTTCTGGGAAGATATGACTATCATTTGGCCTCAGCTCTGAAGTGAGCATCAATCTGAAATCCTGTGGCTCATTAATTGCTGGTCTCTCTTTTACGTGTATCTACAGAATCAAACCTAAGAAAACTGCTTATGGAAGAGCCATACAGATTAAGCATTTCCACCTTGGCCATGCTCAGCAACATGCTTGGGATTCCCTGATGGCAAGACTTGGCTCCAGCAGCTCTGTGCTACCCCCTGCGCACTCCACCCAACAAGAGCAGCAAGGCAGGGGCCCCAAGGGACAGGAATGAAGCTGCTAACAGGCTCCAGCCTTGAAATCACTCCCAATTATATGCAGTCACACTGGTCCCAGATCAGACAATGTAAAAGGAGCACTGAACAACCCTCTTCTAAACTTACAGACTGCAGTACTTCAGCAAACTGAAAGCTCAGACACATACAGAATAAGCAGGCACTACTAGAGATTCAAAGCTAGCTTTTATTCTCTTCAAACTTAGGACATTTAACCTAAGACACTTAATGCTTTTCCACCGATTAGACTCCTTTCCAGCAGTGAGAATCCAAGCAGGATTCCGAACTGACCTACCTTTCAATCTTTAAAAATATTTCACCATCAGTTTGAACTACTTAGAGCATCTCAGCACACTAGAGGCAARACAAGCGGCAAGACTCCCCACAGTGCCAACACTGCAACCTTCTCTGCTGTACAGAGCACGGACAGTATCTCCTTCACCCTACTGCCTGCTCTAGCACATAACAAAGTCTTATTCCCCCATGGTTTGTTTTTCTGCATCACCTCCCATGCTGTTCATATAGAAATGCCTGAGCACATCCCTAACGTGAGCCCAAAGGCAGGTCACCACCCATCCCACCTGCCGCAGGCTCACAGACACATAACGCAGCCTGTTACAGGGTTAGCTTGTATGCATTTCTGAAGAGATTAATTACCAATCAATTCTATCAACTGAAAATGTATTATTTTTAAGATTACAAAATTCAATAGAAKTTACAAACCCTAATCAGTTCAGTTACGAATTAATGTAGGCGATGGCACAACACCCTACTGTTAGTAACTAAATGGGAATTTTTGCTCCAGGAAGAGCAAATGACTTGTTAAAATCTATCTTGGTGAAGAACTAACCTTTAAAAGCATGTTAATCAATGCCTGCCAAACATAAAATCATGAGAGAAAGTAAGATTGAACGATTTTTTCTTTTATCAATGCTAAAAAAAAAAATCCAATTAAAAATGCTGTAGAGGAAAGCTGTTACAGTTTTAACCTGTAGTCATCCATAACGGAGGTCTCTACAGTTCTCTCAGACCAAAGTTTTGCTTTCAGCAAAGAATCCATACACTGCATTCTGCAAGTACCTCAATTCTGTTTTACCTATTTGTAGATGATAATACAATATTAGTATTTAAATGTGTCACATCACTGGTATTTTCAAGTCAGCATTAAGCAAGATGGAACACCCATTTTTTTAATTTTCAGGCCCCTACCTCTTTCGCACTGGGGTCCGGTAAAGCCGTACGTGCAAGCGCATCGGTTGGGAGCCACACATCGCCCACCATTTAGACACCCATTTTCACAGACAGCTGTATCAGAGAGAAGGCAAAAGTTACACTCAGCAACTTATTTCCAGAAAYACATAAAGTTATATATACCTGACCACCCCTAGCACACTGATAGAAGCTATAGACAGAMTAGGACAAGATACCTTATTTTTCCAAATCTATTTGTAATCTTTTGTGATTTCATGGCATAGAGTAGAATGAATTCATCATTTTAGGGGAATATAATATCACCACACTAACAATCACAGCTTTTATGGTCCTACCRGAGTTCATGCAAAATGTGCCATTGACTCTGATGGAGCACAGAAAGGGTTTCATTAAATATGATATGAACTTTTGGACCAACAGTTCACTACATAGCAGGATTACAGCTTTGGTTCAAAACCAGTATCTCCATCCTTATTTGAGTTTCTCCACAGCACTCCAGCCAAGAGCATGAGACCATTGGGATCAGGTTGGGATAGGTTTCAAGCAGTGAATCCAGAAATGCTGTTGGTTCTGAATTGAGGAAATCAAAAATCTGTAAATCAACTCTAACGAGGCAACGTCAAAATGAGCAAAATTCCAGAAGTGTACTAACTTTATAACTAAACTCTGAAATACAAACTATTTTTAAAATAATTATTAAAAAATCTTAATACTGCCAAAGAGATGAAAACTGAATCTCATGTAAATATGGAATTTAGGATCTATTGCTCCAGTGAGCGTAAAGCCCTGGAGATCAATGGAAATTACAGCAGTGTGAGAACTACAGGATCAGGTTATATTCAATTATTATGAATTCATTTGATATTTATTTTAATAGTCCTGATCAGAGAGAATTCACTCAGCATTCATACTACAAAGTCATGTGTTTTCCTGTAAAATTCCACTGTACCTGAGCAACTGCAAGTTCAATGTCAGCTGAAAGTCTGCATTAAAGGCTGTGCAATCCACACGTCTCAGAATTCACTTTACATTTCACAGTATCTGTATTAATAGGACTTTACTCACGCTGTCCACAGTGTGTTCCTGTATATCCCTTCTGGCAGAGGCAATGGTCATCGCTGCAGCTACCTCCATTCATACACCGGATGTTACAGTGTTGTACTTGAAAGGAAAAGAGATTCTGTTGAGCCAAACTGAACCAGTCAGGAACAATTACCTATCTGCTAAGGGAATTTTTAGGAATTGATTCACTGGAAAGCAACACTAAGAACAGAGATTGTGTGTTTTAGGATAGATATTTAAAATGCCAGTACAGAAAAGAATATTGATTCACAGTTCCTAGGAAAAATAGGAGATGGGATCAGAATTTGATACCATCTGTATTTACTGAAGTCAATAACATTTCAGTCACACATAAACATGCAGCATTTGCCTCCTATTTTGCAATAGGGAGAACAAGCCATAAGCAAGGGGAAGTACTAAACTTCTGATTGAATCAGAACCATGGAGAATCACCAGGGTCCAATCATGTGGGCAATGGGGACTGGAAGCATTAAAGGAAAGGGAACAGGAATAACAGAGCTCCACAAAGTGACCTTTTCATGTCAGCACACGCAGGAGCAGAAGATGACCTGCCTGGCTAGGACTTCTGTTGTGAAAATGGAAACGTATCTGGGCCATTTCTTTCCACCTCTGATGTGCAGGCTCCCACAGGCTGCCGCTGGCTGCTGGGCTGGGCAGCTCCCAGACAGCAAGTCCTCAGAGCCAAAAACCTCCCCTGCGAGTTCATAACGATGAAAACGCAACCCAAGCCCCACRCCAGTGAAGCATAAAAGTCTGTGCTGCATTTGTCTGACAAGGACTAATACATTTACACGGGGGTGGCTGGGTTTCCCACTCCCAGCCCTCTGCCTCCAGGTGGGATGCCACCCGCCAAAGGTCTGGTGCTGCACAAAGTCCATAGGCATCATTTCTCTTATTACATTTCAAAAGAATGTGAATGGAATTTTGTTTTTATTGTTGAACAAAAACAGTATTTTTAATTGTATTACCACATATAGCAATAGGAATCTACAGAATATAATATGCTATTAGAGAAAGAATTGAAAACAGYCTGACATTTAAAAAAAGTCACACTTAATTTTTCAATTAAAAGTAAAAATCTGTATTTTGCATTTCTTATGTGCCTAACAGTTATGATACATCTTTGTTCTATTTTGAATGTTCTTCAGTACTTCAGACAACAAAAATGTGCTAACATTCCTCAACAAAAAGTAAAATTCTCTGCAAAAACACAGCAAATATCTGGTGAAGATTTTTGGACAATGTCCTAAGTAGGTCAGAAAAAGGTGTATAGTTACTTTAAAATGTGTAGTTCAACTGAGCTTTATACAATCTTAGCGAAACAGAGGGGATTACAAAAAGCATAGGAAATGATATCATCTGTCAAGCAGGGAAGGAACTTAAAAAACACAAACTGATTTCAATTAGAGCAAGCTATGCCAAGAGCTAATTTCCATTCCCACATGAAGACCAAAACCATTTAAATATTTTGAACTACATTTGAGATAAAAAGGTTAACAGTAGCTTGTATGATGATTTTCATATTATTTGTTCAAGTAAAAGCAAAATATATTTCCCCATTTTGGAATAAGAAATGGTTTTACACAGAACCCTAAAAACAAACAAACAAAACAGGTTTCTAAAACCTGTCTTACCATTTCTCAAAGAAACTCCTCCAAGGTAAAATACTTCTTTCTCTTTTTTAAAGTAAAATCATTGATGGGAGATTGATGGGATATCAAATCATCATTAAAATGAGTGAGCTTTCTCCCCTGTTATTATGCAACAAAAGCCATGACATACAGCCACGCTAAGCTAGTTACTTGGTTTCTGTCCACTTTGGGGAGTATCTTGAAAATATTATTTCYAAAATCATACTAACTACTCTGAAATAGAAGCCCTCCAGAAATCTAGAGAAATACATGCAAATGCTTGCATCCAATGCAGCTTAGATGATGATTGCATTTTTAAAAAGTAGTATATTAATATAGGTCCAGAGTCTCTTATCAGTTATATCAAAAACTCCATTAATTTCACTAAAGATATCTCTGTAAATAAAATAACTTTTTACAAGGTATCCAATTGACTGAGTCTCAAGGAACTAGCACAACAACTACTTAAGATTGGTAAGACAGTTGATATAAGCCTTATCTCAGCAGACATAGGAAATATTAACAATATTATTAAATTATTGTTGCTAATAAATTATTGTTCTCTTTCAGGTCCAATTTTTAAACAGTCTGCATTTGAAATGTCTCAAGTCAAAACAAGAGTAGCTGCAGGAATCTAGCTTTATAAACCTGCAAAGGAGCCAAAAAGATCAAACACATCCGCACACATCCCGCGTGGATAATATTCGCATTGTTTAACCAACGGGAACTATAAGTCGCACAGTTAAACATAACAGTCCCTGACGTCCCTAGCAAGTTCTGAACAGAGCTGAGTAAAAAACTCATCCTACAGGGGATATTACCACAGCAATACAGCTGATGAAAGGTCCAAATGCTGCTTGCAGGAAAAGTGTATATTCTGACTATTGAGCAGCTCCAGAGAGTAAAATCCAAGGCTCTGCAACTATCCCRGGGGAAACTCAAGCCAGCAGTCTCTCCAGCTCCTCAGGGAAAGGAGCTCCTGGTGGGAGCAGGTGCAGGGCACCAGGGATCAGGACCTCGGCTCCGTTCACAGAGATCTGTGCCACTGCGGAGGGATCCCTTCCAGGGCTGGCCGCGCGTCACGCGRGGCTGCGCCTGCCAGCAGCTGTAAACAAGGAATGAGAGTCTCATCGCATCCCACATGCRGAGTGCGTTTCCTCTGCCGGCCACCCGACCGACTCGGGAGATCACAGCTAGAGCTGGCCTCTAAGCCAGGGGCTGCATCCACCTCGCTGCAGAGTGCTGGGAAAGCCTGCAGTAGCCTTAAAAACTCTGGAAGCATAAAAATTTAAGAGCTTTTGACATCTCCAACAGCAGCAGAAAGGAAGGGCAGGCTGTGCTCTGGGCTGTCAGCACACATCACCACCACTCAAGGCAGGAGTTGACCCATGCTGCTGTGTTSACAGCACTCACACGAGACCTAGAGGAGGACATCAGTGAGGCGGCTCAGATATCACCAAAGTACCCAAAATAGAGCCAAGTTGGGACAAAACAACTGAGCAAATTCTGGAAGGGGTGGTCAGTCCCCCTCTCAGTACGTGCAAGCAGAGCAACCCTGCACAATAGTCCACCCACCTGAAACTTCAGAGTTACAGGCACATCGAAGCCACACATGTGGCAATCATATCTCCAGCCACACTGTAAACATGCCCCAAAACTCCCAAATTGCACAGGAATAACCACTAACTAGTCAGCGAGTTCATTGATGTCATAGAAATCGTTCATGAGAAAGCCACCAGTTAATCTTTTCAACCACAAATCAGCTTCCTAAAGCTGATTCGTAACCAAAAAGTCACAACAGTTGACCTTCCTAAGAATCAAAACTGAAGGATTTGCTTCCCTCTCCAATCTACAYGAGCACACTGCATTAATCATTTGCCTCCAGCAGACAGTGAGGCTGCAAGCATGATCCCAAGTTTGCCTTGGCCCATGATCATACATGTTATAAATTTGGGCCAAGCACTAACTCCTTAAGATCCACCTATCAACATGATTAAAACATACAAAAGACCACTCATTATCTGGTGAATCAGAGTGACATATTTAATTCTGATACATTCTGATAGATCTGCTCATTTAATCAGACACACCTGTATTCGTTATTTSTATTTTAAACACAACAAAACTTGTGTAAATCCAAGCAGTAATGAAATACATATTAAAAATTGGTAYGGAACAGACTTACAAAGCCTTGAGATAGATGCAAGTTCTGTGATCAACAGATCTGACTTATATTGTTGCACATTTGGCATCCAAACTAGAACACTTGTCTTTTGAAAGTTATTTCTGAGATGTTATGTATTTGAGAGTATTTTGAGTTGTTATTTGAGGGCATGTATTGAGAGTTATGTATTTAAGAGTTATTTCTGCATTTGTCATATTCTCGAGTACTGCATCTGGCTCGCAGTGTTTCTGGAGTGAAACCTGCCCACAATCTGCCCTGAAGCTCCTCTGCTAAAAGCACTCTAGATTCCTCCTGGGAGGTATTATACATTGAGCTCTGGTCCCAAATTCTAGATTTTCACTTTTCTGGGCTAGATGCAATCTGAAGTACTGCCAACACATTCACATATGAACAGTAAAGGCTGGTCTGTGCTGTCTTTACTCAAGTTGGCATCCTGACTCAGATTAAAAAAAAAAAAACTGAAATCCACAGAATCACTCATGTAAATAAAGCTGCAGTCAGATCTGCACCATCTTACTTAAACTCCAGGTTCTATGTTCCCTTTTGACATTCTCWTTTGGATAATAAAAGTGTGCAGCCTTCATTTCACTTTTCTTCATGATATGTCCCCATTTCAGGTTACTAGTGTTTAAAATSTAAAAGTTTCTAAGATGCTCTCATAAAACTGACATTCTCAAATATCCTACCAGAGGTACAGCTCTCACTAGTCTTTAGTTTATAAAGGCACATGCTGACAAAACATTAATTGCTGCCAATGGGAGTTGACAGTAACTCTTTGATGTCATAGAGGTTTTTTTTTGTTTCCTCTGTTTCTAAATAGGAGATCTAAGTCATTGTGGTCTATTGTGTAAATTATATACCCATAGATTTTGTCTACAGTGTCAACAGAGCAAATGACTTACAGAACATGTATGTTCTAGAMGTCCTAATGAGGTGCTGGGTCATAAAAGTTATTACAAAAGAGTGCTCAGAGGCAGTAGAGTCTATTCACACTACAACAGCTAGAGACATTTTATTTTATAATTGGTTTTAATAAATTAAGTTGTAGGGATATATCAGAAAAATAACTGCAAGAAAAGCTTTGTTTTTACTTTTCTTTTCTTGACTCAAGAAATACTTTAAAAGGGCCTAAGGAAGAGAGGAGAAGGAAAAAAAAGGGGGGGGGGGTAATACTAAGGCCCAGGCATTCTTGGCTTTTATAAAGGTGCAAAAACATGTAACAGATGTTACATGTAACAGCTCTCTCTGTACCCTCCAAAGGAGATCTGGGATAAGGTCATGCTATCCTGTAACCATTCACAGGATTAAAGCATATGCACCTGGTAAAACAGTAGCTGCAACTCCAGGCAGCCATGCAACAACACACATATTTGTCTAGCATTTTGCAACAGCCCTCCTTGCAGCACCCTCTGGGTGCTCTGTGCTCCATACCCTCCTTGTGCAGGACTCTCCTTAACAGACATCACAGGAGCCTGAGAAAGGGGCTGAACTACAAAGAACAATATTTACCATTTTAGTACATGCCATTCCACTACATTCCACAGTTGTTATTGTTTTTCCACTGTTATTGCATGAAAAGGATGCTAAAGCCACAAGCTGTTATATGGGTCAGTTATATGGGAAAACTCTCTCATCTAGGAAAGCAGTAAAATGGCAAGGTAAACTATGGGGGCCAAGCAGACCACACACACAGTCTCTAAAGATATCCAGAGGATGAAGGCTTCGCAAGGTGAATGGGTAAAATGGCATTACACATCTCAATTGAGTGCATCTGCTATTGACTTCAGTTAAAATGTTGTTCAGACACTTTCAGGCATATGTGGGACACAGTCCCTCCCTCTCCCTCCACCTCATGGATTCATGATTCATGGACATGGATTCATGGACTGATTTTCATCTTATTGATTTTATTCTGGATCTAGACAATCATTCATGAAAACCTGAAGTCCAAACATTTTTAGGAAACGATATCTCTCGAAAAGTTTACTTTTCGAAGCATCCTTTTTTTGATGAAAATGTGAAAAAAAAAGACTTATTTTGTATCTCTAACACCTACAGAAGTGTTATCTTAATAGGGTTAGCAAAATCAGGAGATACATACTGAGCCAGACAGAGAAATGCTATAATATCTGGTTAACTCATTTGAAATCATCTAKGTATTCATACATGAGGGCATAGTGTGACCTAGTAACTCTAAAATGATAATGGAATTACAAAACAATTCACYACAAATATTGTGCTGAACATGCGTGCATGTATATGTGTACAATTAGAGGTAAGAGACTTTCCAGAAAATACAGAAATGCTGGAATTAGTGTCACAAAAAGATAAATAAACTTAGTTCCTAATAAAGCTAATTTGGCTTTAATTCAGCACAAAAGAATGTCTCCAATAGCTAGTTTCTGAGTCATTCTTCAGTTTTCATCATAGAGACTAGGCTTTCTTTCCTGTGGCAAAGTATGTCTGGTGACTCAGAGGTTATTTKTCTTACGTATTGACTGCTGGACTAGCTATGTAGCTAGTAGCTTCACAGACTCACAAGACCAACAAAGASACAGAAGAAATACTTACTTGATTTTGAACCACAGGAGGGGGCTATCTGACCATTCGGGCATGTGCACATGTTTGGTCTAGAGCAAAATCCATCCCCACAGGAATGTCTGCAGATTGCTATAAATAAAACATACATGGACTTCAAAATATGTTTGAAAAATCCAAGCACACAAAGAACACCTGAAAGAAAATATCCATTCAGTACCACGAAATGCCTACAAACTCTTCAAATTGTACACAACTGCTTCCAACAGAGTTCCTTCTTTTCATCTATATATCTCTATGGGGGACAACTACAACCCAGGACTTCACGCTGTCTGTGTGCCACAGGCAATGGGAGATTTCCTCAAAAACAGGGAACTCCGATCCAWTTTGCCAGAGCACTCTTGGAGGAAGGATGGCCCTGGCAATGATATTACCACATTCCCTTTATTTCCACACCACAGACACTGCAGCGAAGCATCTCCCATCTGAGGGTTGCCTCAGCATCTCTGGAGATGAAAAAAGTACCTCTAAACATGAACATACTCCACAGCTGCTCACTCCTGCGAACCCAATCACCACATGAATCCCTACATCACAAGTTAAACAGAAAGTATGGATGAGATTAATCCCTTGTTAAATATTGGTATCACGTCACTATACTGTAACCCATAAGACTTTGTGTATTAATTTAAATTATTTAAAATAGTAAAAGTAAAGAAACAATGTATAACTGCTATTGAAAGCATACAGAAATACATTCTCAGTTCTGGTACAAAACTTAAAAATACAAGGACATACCGGGGCAAAGATAAACATCCATCATAAATGTAACTGGATTAACTTACGGACTATGCATTGGTTTCCACCAGGTAAAGTTTTCCACCCAGGACAACAGTAAGCATTGTAACGTGAGCCACACACATTGGGTCTGGGGAAAAAGAACAAAAAAMCACATTCTTATTTTAGTCAGAAATATATTTTAAAAGCAGAGGCACAAAACAAAAGAGTCACCGCAAAGGATATTTCAATAAATAAGTGTTGTGTGTTCTTAGTAGAACTGAATGTTATTTTTTATTTAGGGAACGCATACTCTTTTAATTTGGAAATTATATTAATAAAACAATAATATCAAATCAGTAACATCTAAGCAAAAGAAAAGAAAGGGCGGATCTCCACATCTGGAAAGGTACCTTGCCATCTATCAGAAAACTGGGCTTTGGCGAGCTCAGGCTCTTATCCATAGCCTAACAGAACTCCCACTTAAATACAAAATGAGGAATCACACTGTCATCATCAGTCAACACCAAGGAAACTGAGGGCCCTCCAAACATTAGTTCAAGTCTTATGTTCCGTTCTTAYGTTCCATTCTTTATTCTACTCTAAACTACTATTACTATTCTCCTGTTTTGTCCATAAGCAAAACTGTATGTACATGTGTGTGAAACATGCCAACCATGACATCAGCCAAATAAAAAGGCCAAAAATGCAAATGCTTCATTAACAAAAATTACTTTCTGTCAAAAAAATTTAGAACCTGGATGCCTTTAGAGACACAAGTCCTAGGAAAAGAGTGAAGGGTCTACTGCAACGAGAAATCCCAACACTCCTATAATGAAATCCACATGACTTTTTTTCTCTAAATCTTATCTCCTACCTGTATTTTTTTTTTTCATGAAAATACAAAAGCTGACACTGTTCAATGTACCTCACTGATGTTGTCTTTCATTAATCTAAGGTGTTGTTGTACTTGGTTAATGAATATATCCACAAAAGTAAAACTAGCAAGACATAGCTTCTGCTTTGAGAAAACGTGCCTCCTTTTGCAGTATGCTTTATAAACTTAGAGGAAATTCTTATACCATGTATTAATATTACAAACAATTACTTGATAGATTAATGTAACCAAAGCTTGTCATAAACTACTTTCTRCTTCCTAGAAACAGCTTTATTAAAATACCGAATACAGACTAGAGAAAGATTTAAGTTGTTTATTGTTTTAGGAAGGAGGTTTTATTATTATTTTGTCCTTGGTCTTTTAGAAAGTTTTTCATCCTTAGTATTGCAATGTCTAAGTAAACAATAGTTACCTCATATGGTGAGCCAACATAAGACAAACAATCTTGAGATATACAAACATTTATACATGCACATTTTCTGAGTAACAAGGTTTTTATACTGTATTTATTTGGGAATTTGCACTGTAAATACAATTTCAAGTATTACAATTACCCCAACCTCAGTGACACCTAGACTGTTCACTTGGCCAGAAACTGCTTAACTTAAAGAAAATGTTAMCATTATCTTCTATTGGTTTGGGATAATTATGAACCAGTAATGGAGGTAACWGTGAGCTGCACTGCTGGACAAGATGCAGAGCCCTTTCCCCTTCCTACAGCTGCTGCAACACATGTAGAGGCGCCTTATTCACAGAATTCCAGTGTATGCAGCTTTAGTAATGTCAGCTACTTCCCTGCAGGGCTATAACCACGCCACTTTCCTAGAGTTCCCAGTTCATCAATGCCAAATGTTGCTCCACTATCAACTGCCAAGTGAAGCTGGCAGGCAGACAAGCGAGATTGCTTTTCACCTTCTCCAGGCAGAAGAAATAATCAAACTGATTAAGATGGACAGAATGGTTTTGTTGCTACCTGTTACATTTGCAGGCATAAACTACTTATTTCTGATTCGGGTTGGTAATTATGAACAAATAATCACAAAAATGGTAATTTAGACAGCCAAAGTTCAGGCTTGGCAGCTGTATGGTGTTGGGGACCATCTGGTCTGAGTTAAGAGACAGGAGGAACTCTTATGCCACGGGGAAACCCAATTTTCAAAATCTGTTTCCAAAACAGGGCCCTGGAAAACCCAGACATGCCAGCAAACATGAAGTCAGAGACCCTGGAGCCACAAGGCTTGTCCGGATGGCAAGGCCGAGCCATA
>NW_020455655.1:3458850-3469743 GCF_003342845.1 Nothoprocta perdicaria
AAAAAAAAAAAAAGCCATCAAACTACCCGTCCATGGAACAGTTTGAGTCTGACAAGTGCATTTTCCACTGGAACACTTTTTCGCCAGAAAGCTTCTGTCTAGCTTCATAAAAGAAACTTATATTAAATCCTGAACTCTACTGTTGGCTTCTTTGGGAGGGAGAGGTGGGCCCRCGTGCCCCTCACCTTCCCAATAAAGCTCCATGTGTCTATTTGTAAAAGAGGTCTAAAAAGAATCAAGTTAGAAGATTAAATTCATTGATAGTTTTGAAGGCTGCTGAATTACTGGCCATATGTCCCAAAAAGCAGCAACCAAAAAYGATGGAACAAAAATATTCCAATAGCGTATCATGAGAGCTATTCAAAGCATAAGATTTCAACAGAGTAAAGAGGAGTAAAAAGCAACYTCATCTTGTCTTCATTTCATTATTAAAGAATGTGCACAGTACAATAACATATACACGGTCCCTGTGACATTAGCCAATACAGTATCTCACAATATCAAGTAAAAGAAATAATAATGGTTTAAGCAAGTAGATTGACCAGGTATTGGAAAGCATAACAAACACATACCAAAGAGCTTCTGTTCACAGAAGCCCATAAAACACGGCTGGGTARATTTCACAATTCACTTGGTCCATCCCTCTACCCATACAAGTGTTACCTTTCTCTGAATTATTTTCACACAACTACTTTTACATCATAACAACCATCAATCACACTTCAAAGGCTCCATCATGGTTCTTAAACAGCCACTGCTGTGTTTAATAGAATGTGCTTTCCTGCTGATATTATAGGCTATGAATACTAAAAAAGCATTTTATATTCTTATAAAACTGCAACAGCACCACAGAGGTAAATTATAAAATATGGTTTGTAATGGTAAAATAGGCAAAACTCATGTATACAGTCCAAGCCACACATGCTGCCCATATCACCCTCCCTCACTCCAAAAGCGGGAGAGGACCCACCTGAAACACAGATGTGGCCACCATTAGATCCAGGCCAGCAGTTTAATTCCAACTGCACAAATACATCAGGAACCATCAATGATCTTTGAAAAGCAAAAAAAAAAAAAAAAAAAAAAAAAAAAAAAAAAAAAAAAAACAAAAAAAATATTTTTAAAAAAAAAAAAAAAAAAAAAAAAAAAAAAAAAAAAAAAAAAAAAAAAAAAAAAAAAAAAAAAAAAAAAAAAAAAAAAAAAGGCAACAAGGCAACATTTATATGGAATTAGTTTACTGCTTGATGTACCTCATCCTGTATCCTTTACTGATACTGATCCGGAGAATTCAAGCTTTCCAGTGTACTGACCTCATGTGCCTCCATCTGCAAAGCACCTATTGCACAATAATAATCTCAATAAAAGATTGAGAATGCAAGATTATGTGCAAAAATAAAAAAACTAAAATACCAGTGCATACGTTGCCTATGTTAGCACAGTACAAYTCTGCAGTGTTGCATTTGATACAGAAAGCTTCCTCCAGTCAAATTCTCTGTGACTATGCACAGAAAACACATGAACGATTGCATCAAAAAAGACAGACCAGGGGCTGGGAAATGAGAAATAAGGCTGCCAATTTATTTTAGAGTCACTTACACACTTGTGAAMTGTAAAGGATTCCCAAAGTGTTATAATGCTGAGAGGAGCTACAGCTGATGCCCAGAGTTTCCAGGAGGTCCAAAATAAAGAAGAAATTACATCTTCAATTAATGTTGTGCAAGTACAAGTTCAGTAGCTAGATTAATTAAATAATTATGAAAAGATGTTAGTCACCAACTAGAAAATTATTAGACTAGCATAGTGAGAGAAGTTCCTCTTAATGTTCCCGTAATTAATGCTTGAGACAGCAGCTACGTATGTGGAAACAGAAGATACTCCCCTTCAGGTGCAAAGGCAAGGAGCCTCTGCCCCCATTAGGGAGCAAAGACTCCTCTTGGCTTTCCACCTCCACATGGCCCACRCTTTTTGACTCAGTGCAGGCACAAGGATGCAGCTCACGCAGGACTGAGGAGCAGGATTTAACTCCTGAGAGACAAGTACCAATTTAATGCTTTTTGCCAAGGATCCCCAAGACATAACCTTTCCAGCACCGTGCTCTCCTGCACCTCTGGCAGGGAAAGGTGAATCTGCAGCACGGCCAGAGCCCCACAGGAGCCCCGCAGCAGGGGATGTGCCAAGGCAGCATGTCCCGGCCACACTCTGCTTCCCGTGGGAGCAGCCATGGGCGGCACCCTCCTCTGGAGAGGCTGGGATTTCCTCGAGGGGGGAGAGGCAGTTTCTGGCACCTCTGTGCACTAAGCTTGGCGCAGAAACGCTGCCAGCTGCGCAGCCGTGCGCTGGCCGGTGCTGGCGGGACGGCGGCTGAAGCAAGCCCAACGCGTGGGTCTTGAACAAATTACACGGAGYGACTAGACAGAGTGGGCAGAGAGCAGCCGAGAGAGCAAAGGGCACAGCTGATCATCAGATAACACCGCGTTGGGATGCAGGGCGGGAGGGGAGCATTTCTAACCGTGCCCTCGGCTCACTTTCCTCTCCCTGTGAAAATACCCGTGGGCTCTTCCTTGCAAGAAAGTGTTTAAAGAACTTCTATTAACTCCTTGGCTGTAGCAGCTGGCAGAGGTTTAATGTAATGGAGAGACACAGTTTTCTGGCAGAAGAGGTAACGGTTACAATAATACCATCAACCAACYGTTATTTTTTTTAGAGGAACCTTTCTCTATTTCTCTTCTTACATGGACAAAACTTGGTACCTGCTAAAGCTGCATCCAAAATTATTTGCTGATGACTTCCAGACAAAATTTAATTGATATACTCATAGACAGTGCTAAAAAGAATGACAAAGTRTACCTGAAAAAAACAATAGACTGGTCTTTAAAACGTGAATCTGGACATCTGAATATATCCAGCGTACACAGAAATCCTAGTTACAGTTCCAGAACACAAGAAGAGCTGTTACTAGCTGTTTTCCAGGGACACACAATCAAATCTTTTACCAATTTTTGTACATTCTTAAATTCCTCAGCATCTCAGAGCTAGAAGCCAGTCCCCCTGGAAAGCAGCACAGCTCTGCTGCCCYCCCCGGGGCTTTTCTCAGCACCCTCACAGATGCAAGAATTTCTCTCCTTGCAGGCGGACAAGGCTGCGAGCAACCCGGCTGCTCTGGGCAGGGGCTGGACCACACGGCCCTCAGGGGCCCCTTCCCACCTAAATGTCAGGGACCCAGGAGCAGGGCACCTAGTGCCTCCCTCTGCACAGCCGGCACCTTCCACCTAGAGTGAGCAGCAAAGAAGGCTCTGACGGGACAGYCCAGCTTTTCTATATACTGTATTTAGTAAATGAGGATAGTTCAGCTATATATTAGAAAGGCATGCTGTTTATGATCACTCTGTGCCATTTTCAGCATTCAGTGAAGGCTTTAGGTGGGATTTTGAAAGTTATTTCAATAGTATAAGAAGAAAAAATCTGTGAAACTTTGAAAACAAAAGAGTTCAGCTTCTGTTACCCTAGAATGGATAAGCATTTCACAKCTTCAAAATCCCAACCCCATTTTTATGCAAACTATGCCTTTTACACGCAAAGCACCGCTTCTGGCACACAGATTTTCACTATGCAGTAAGCTAGCCTGGATGTCTCTGCCATGCAGAGAGCCTAATACGATAACTATTTCTCACTCTGACAGCGAGAGCACCGCTGTCCCAGGATCCTGGCTCAGCTCAGCTAAAAAAATAACATGCTGAGCAGCTCTACGGGTGTCTTTGGCTCTGCAGCCGTGAGGCCTACGCACAAGTCAAGAGTTCAAAACGACAAGCAAGTTTCCTGTAGCGGCACTGAACGCTTTTCTAACCCTAACTCCATCACACTGTGACGGATAAATACAGCAATTGGACAACAGTTCTTGACATTAAGCAGATTTTTCCGCATGGGTTCTGACAATCTGCTGTCTCTTTTGCAATGACAGACTCTGGGAGAGTCTCAGGAGCATGACGGAGTGCAATGCTGGCCAGGGAATATGCTCACGCGTTAGGCAAAAGATATATCCCCTTCTCATTCCTCCCGCAGAGTCYCCAAGTCCTTACTGGGAAAGCAATATRTAAAGCACTGGAACAGGCTGCCCAGGGAAGTGGTGGAGACACCATCCCTGGCAGCGTTCAAGAAGCGTGTAGATGAGGCAGTTAGGGACATGGCTTAGCAGGTGTGGTGTTGAAGGGTTTACAGTTGGACTCCATGATCTTGAAGGTCTTTTCCAACCATCATGGTTCTATGATTTTATGCTTTTAAAAGGTGAGTGACCTGCATGTCTGCTACAGCACAAGGGAACAGTCTGTTGATGATGAGCCCACAGCTTTGACTCAGCCTGTCCACAGCACGGACTGGGAATTCACTCTGTGCACAGGGAAGAGAAAAAGATGAAATATTAGAGGGAAAAACAAAAAAGAAGCAGAAAAGAGACAGGAAAAAAGGAATGTTCCTGAAAGGAAACAAATTTTCGTTTGAAACCTCAGCTGAACATCACTGGATATTCTGATGTCCTCCAGCAAAGCATGAGGGAGGGGGAAGCTTGAAAAAGAGGATGAAAATGATTAAGACTGTAGACAAAAGAACTGTGGCTTCCATTTGGTATTTCTGAGGCTTTAATGGTCATGAATCATTTCATAAAATGAGAAGTAGAAAGGAAAACAACAGATTCTCCAGCAAGTCAACACTGAAAGTATTCTGCAAGATAAAAGCTAGAAGTTCTTCATACTTCAGTGGAGGTATGTAAGCAAAACCAGAAAGGACAGGTTTTAATTTAACAGGCTACATTTTGCTTTCCAATGCACCTTCTAGAGAAGAGTGCAACTTTACTGAATTGTCACAAAGGAAGACAGTGATTCTTCTCACTTCTCTGTCTATGCACCAACCTTGGCAAGAACGAGGCTATTCTGTAGGTCTGAAGCCCTGAGGAAAATTGAGGTTTCAAACTGAGAACTGATGAGAAAACAATTAAGAGAGATGCTCACAGTACAAAATTTAGCTACAAATATTCTTCCCAGAACAGTGTGACAAATTATCAGAAACTATCCAGACCACAATATTTCCACTCTAAGATAAATAAATAAATGAGTCCAGGGAGTAAGACCAAAGTGACACATATACCTACACTCTTGATCTTTGGGGTTCAAGCAGGGAGATAAGTAGGAAAAGAAACAAGATAGAAGGTGATCTTTGCTGMAGTATGAAAAAGCTACTGATTGATTCCTGATTATTTTCATGAGCAGGCATTCAAAGTGCCTAACTATGCTTTGTTCAAGTAGAGATGACCTCCTCTTAGCCAATGTCTGGCACACTGCTATCAAKGGGAAGCCTTTCTGGTGATCCACGTAGCTAGACAGTTTGGGTTCTGCTTAGATAAGAGAGCTCGAATAATCTGGGGTTGATTAAACTATTCATGTATTTAAAGTGACCGTGAAAATTGAAGATGGATGACGTGAACACCGTTGTGCTAAGCGAGCATCACTGCTAACGACACAGGCTGCGTCCTGCGTGTGCCTTGTGTGTGCATCGCTGCCAGGTGCGCACGCTGCAGGAGGAGAAAAATAAAACAAAAAAGAAAAAAAGAAAGAAAAGAACCACATGGAGCTCCGCCCTCCTCCTTTTCAGTGTCCTCAATCCAGTGATCAAGACAGGAATCCATTTGATTCAACTGTCCTGAGCCACTTTTATAGCATTTCCAACATGGTCAGGGCTCATACAGTATCTCAGAGGCTCTACTGCTCACTGCAGCCTTTACTTTGGCACTGCATAACATGGGAAAAAGCACTGAGTAATTCTGAAGTATTATGTTGAGCTGTCTGATGTATTTGGGTGGGAGGAGAGGGCTGATTCAAATTTCACATAACAGACACACAGCATTTCAAAACCATTCAACTCTTGCCAAAATACACTATGAGAAAAATTACAGGTGGAAGACTGGCTAAGAGGCTAGTCACTGACTCATCAGTGTCTAAGTCACCTATTAGCAAATGAAGCCAGTAGCAGCGAATGAAGCCTGAGCATAAGGTTTAACCATAAAACAGCTTTTCAATGGTGAGTCTAAAAGGAAGAAAGTCCTAATTCTGCACTACAATCTATGCAGGTCTAGGGGTCTATTCCTATAAACCATAAAACCAAATTAATATTGAGGCCATCCCTTCTAAAGAGATGTCCATATGAAAGGGCTTGGGAATCTAAGTGGGAGCGCAAAAGCCTGAAGATTATATAATTTTACTGTTTTACTTTGGTCTCAAGAACAACATGGAACCATCACGAGAATGCTAACATGGGAGTTGCTGCATGGCTACTGATTCTGGATAAAGAAATTCAGTGTGCAGAGTATTATCAGATAGCATTCATTAAATGTATATTAAAAAATTAAATATCTGAGGTAAAATATATTTAAAATTCTAATTAAAATATATCATGGCATTAAGACATCCATATGATTGGAACTAAAAACGTTATTCCCTCTTTAAATATTAGCTAATGAAGAAGGGTTAATAGGAGTTACTGCCTGCCATGGAATGAATTCTGTGTCTGCCTCTTGCTTGCTTCAGTCCTCTTGCCCCAGTCCTAATCCACACATGCAACCTGCTCTCCAGAGACATTCACACCTGCACCAAGTTGCATCACACTGCAAGAAAGGAAACAAGTTATATGAGTCTGGTGCCAACTTCTCCAAACTCATTTCACTTGTGATTAAGATTTCCATTCATGAACAACATAATGTAATATCAAATAAATAAATAAATAAAAAACAAAACCCACATAGCTATTAGCATATAAACTCAGGTGCAGAACCTTTGCTGCCAAAGACCTCAAGTTTTCGCATTCAGATGCGCACTGACAGAAAAATTCCTCATCTGTGCTGGCTTTACCATGCAAGGCATAGAGGCCTGGAACTAGCACACCAACGTGTACTCTAGTACATCAGCTACTACAGTGACTTATATGTTTTTAAGATTATCCTGTATTTAAAGTTGACGGTGCAACTTTTATAWCTGAAAATTCAATACATACAGTACTGGCAGAAAGCAATTCAAATGGTTCTTTTGGTACATTTTTAGTTATTTCTTCTATTCCTAACTTAGTAGTCCTCAGCATTCAGGCTCCCCTTGCCCACAATGTGCCACTGGCAAGGTGTGGCAAGAGCAGCCAGCCAAAGGTGTGCGGGCCAAAAGTGGTAAGAAAAATGTTTGAGGTTTGCAGTATAAACCAATATTTACCGGTACGGTAAGTCTGCTTTTCTTCAGCGGGCTTTTAGTGGTAAATATTGGTTTAAAACGAAAACCAGAAGCCTTAATTATATATTTGAATACTGGAATTATGTTATAGATTTATAAGATTTATTTTATTGCTGGGAGCAGCGATGCATGACAAGGGTCAAAGCCAACACAGTTTACACAAGCAGGCGCTTCAGTCGATCTACGGACTTCGATGGGGGAGTACGACCAACCGAAAATTATCCAAGAACCGCAGTCCACTCCTGAGCAGTTTTAATCCAAGAGGCTTATGAACCATATTGGAGCCAACTAGTCTGTTCTGCAATATTCACCATCGCTACAACTTAATAACAACAAATAAGTTAAACTATTCTTGACAAATACATTTAACTAGTATCTTAATTAGAGTAGTTACATTACCATTTGGGTGTCTTTAAGAAATCTTAGTTCTTTTTAAAACCCGAGCTGAGCTATTTGTTAGGCAAACAGCTGCTTTCTATGTCCATCATACTGCGAAGAAGCTGACAAGCACTGCTTAAAGTGTTATTCAAGATCTGATTTACCCCCCGCTTAAAGTTCAAGGATCTATGTCTTATCATCATCAGAAAATGTGAAATCCTAATTAATGATAAAATCCTTAATACTGCTTGTATTCACAATATTCAGTAAAGTACTGATCAAATCACCAGTATATTGATATTTATTTTATATGCAAATGGTTCAAACATCTGTACCTTTCACTTGATGTTTGTATTTTCTAGAAAAAGCTTCACATCCATGGCCCAATTTTGTAGTTTTTCCTTTCTTCAGGACTTCACGCTTCCTAGATATTTAACAAGTTCACAGGATAAAGGCTTGATGCCTTGTAAATCAACACATTAACGTTTGTCCTAAAGTCTCTGGGGTTTAGRGGTTAAGCGTCTATGTGACACGCTTACTATTTTCACTTCTCACAACAGATTCCACAGACATTTCCGTTTCTTATTTCACAGTATGAATGYTGGCTACGACACTGAAAAATCCAGATCTATTCTGAAATAACTGCCACTTTTATCCTGCCTGTTTAAAGGCAACRGGCACTGCACATAAACACGCGCTGGCTTAGACCATCTCATTCAAACATGCCTGGCATGGAGGGGACTTAATTGCTAACACCTTCATGGTAGGATCAATTCTAACAACATAATCAGCAAGCTTAAAGTCTTACAACAAATACGGAAGAGGCTTTTCCACACAATTTGTAATAATTAAAGTTAAAAYACACCTCTAGAACCATATCATGCGCTCGAACAACTCACTTGTAAAACTAACGAGGCAAAGGTTGTAAGGAAGAGAACTCTTGCAATGAGCAGGCTGCAGTGAGACACACAAGTGTGAGAAGTCACCAAAGCAAAAAAGTAAATCCCAGACTTCCTCATTTTTACATGTAAGGCCAGTCTTTGTACAGAGACTTTCCTCAATTTTTTAAATACTAAAAAAATTTCCATGCTCATGATAGAATGCAAATTCTAAATCTAAAGGATTTCTCTAAAAATGTTTCCTCAGACTAAAAACTGAGCACGAGTTCATTGCCAAGACAACAGTCTTATTCTCAGTCAACCACAATAAGATGAAAATAAAGTTTCCCAACATCTATTATGATTTGTATCAGACCAGTCAGGCTCCTCTTTACTGATGAAGAAGTTGGAAAAGTAGTATGCTTCCTTGTAAAATCGTATTTTTAGTGCTTTAGTCCATCTAATAACGCTAAATTTTCCTTGTCTAATGTATATACAATTCCTATACATTCAAAATAYGTTTTCCATCTGGATTTCTGAAGACTTATTTCCAGCTTTGTCTGTTAAAATGACAATTCTTTCTATTCATTTTGTGCAGTATACTGCCACACCTAAGGAAGTGCTTGCAATTTCTACATTAGAAGCATCCAGCAGGATTCTCCCAACACTGGCAAAGATGATCACGTGGTAACAACGGGATTTCCAGCTCCTTAAGCAACTCGGGCRCTTTCCTGGCTAAGAACCTGCTTCCCAAAGACACTCATTCAGATATTCCAAATATATAAAACAAATATTGTCATTAATCCTAGCTTCTCAGATCGCTAAACAGATACATTAAAAAGATAAAGAACTCACAGATATACATGATAAAGGATCAATTCAAAGAAAAAATGTAAGGTTTCAATTAAATACATGAACCAACTCCTCAGATTAAAGGCTTACTCTAACACATTTTACATTTTCAGAAACAATTAACACTTGAAATACCTTGTCCTGATGCACTATTATTCACATCTAAATAGCACAGCCTTACAGTAAAGTATTTTCTTCAATAAAACAAATTTTATTCTCYGATACATGTCTGCAGCTCCCACCAAGTCAATGGAGTTGGCATACATGTGCAGACTTGGTCCCACAGACCAGAAAATGGTGTTTGTCAACTTAATGCTTAGGAAAGAACTCTAAAAAGAAAAGGGGCATTAAAACCTTCTCAGCAAAACCCTTTCTAAGAATATTCTTCCTCAAATCATTTACAAACTCTTATTATGTGCAATTAGCCCTGTAAGCCCTGCTGCAAACACTTCAGCGCCAAGGACGGCTGGGTCACAGAAACAATCTACCTTGTCCAACTTTTCCAGGTACGTGGAAGTGAAATGAGGGAGTCTGACCCTATCAGTTCACATCCTAAAGGAAAAGAGTAACTGCTCGCATACTTTTTTTTTTTTTTTTTTTCAGGATGAGGACCTATAACACAAACTCAGTATCTTTCCAAGAGGGCAAATATAGAAACGGGTAAAAATGTACTTTTGCAGGGGAATAACGACACAGCAGCCGCACTAGGAAGCCGAGCGCATTTGCCCGGTGAAAGCGGGTGCACGGACTCCCCTAGGGACACAGGGAGGCACCCGCATCCCTCCCGGCACACAACCCTCTCCAGGCCACTTCTCCCGCGYCCACCCTCCGTGGGCTGCACTAAGCACTTGGCTACGGACCGACGAGGTGCCAGCGAGCACCTAAGAAACAAAACGCCCTTTTTTTTTTTTTCTTTTTTTCCCCCTTTTTTTCCCCTCCCCTCCAACATTCCGATTTTTAAAATTTTCGGCTCATCTGCCCCCCGGAGCAGCTGCCGAGCCCCCTCCGCCTCCCGCAGCGGCATTTTGCGCTGGGGAGGCGGGCGAGGGCCGTGGGGGTGACGCTCCACCTGACACCACGATCCGCCCCGGGGCGCCGGGAGCCCCGCTCGGCCCGGGGCGCCTCCCCGCCGGCCTCCCGCGCTGCCCGCCCGCCGCAGGTAGCGGCCCCGGCCCGCACCTACCCTTTGAGCGCGTCGTGCCCGGCGCCGCCCTGGCCGCGCCGCTTGGCCCGGCTCGCGCGGCTCTCCTTGGCGCCCGCCGCCTCCGAGTGCCCGGCGGCGGCGGCGCCCGCCTGCGACGCCCAGAGCACGGCGACTCCCAGGGCGATCCCCAGCAGCCGCCCCCGCCACATCGCGCCGCCGAGCCCGGGGCTGCGAGCGGCCGCCGCCTCCTCCTCCTCCTCTCCTCCCGCCGCCGCCTCCTGCCGCCGCTCCGCGCCGTCCGCCGGTGCCGCCGCCCGCTCAGCGGAGCCTCCTCCGCGCGCTGCCAGGAGAGAAGAGGCGACCGTTAGGGCTGCGCGAGGAG
>NW_020455655.1:3469862-3510644 GCF_003342845.1 Nothoprocta perdicaria
GCGGCGGCCGCTGCACCCACCGCTGCTCCAGCTGCGGCTCCAGCTGCCCCCTCCCTCCGCCTCCTTTTTCCCCTCCTCTCCCCCCCCCGCCCTCCGCCTCAAGTATCGCCCGCGCCGCGCGCGCTCTCGCGAGACGCGCGGGCAATAAAGGCGCCCCCCGCGCCGCGGGGCCCGCGCCCACCTGGGCGCCGCGAACGCGCAGCTCGGCCGCGCCGCCCGGGGCTGCACCTGGGCGCGAGAAGGGCGGTGGGAGCGGCGGCCCCCGGCCCGGAGAGGGGGTGACAGCCCCGGCCACGCAGCAAGGGGCGCCCGCGCTCTTAGCGAGGGCAGGTGGCGGCAGCGAGGCGCCGTTAGCGCCACACAGGAGCGGGGATGGCGAGAGGGGCCGGGCTCGCGGGTAAGGGTGGGACGTGGGGCACAGCCCGCACGGGGGACCCTGCTCCGGGGGCACAGCCCGCAGGCGCCCTGAGGTTGGCTTTCCCCTCAAATCTCCAGCAAAAGGGAAAATTAACTCCTTGAGGTGGAAGTGACACAGGGGCGCGTAGCTGCTGGGTGAATTCAGACAGGGACCCCTGGAACGCTTCCATAAAATCCTGGAGGTGGGTAGTGCTAGAAGGAACACGGTCCAGAGCCCTGCCACGAAACCTYACAGAGATGCAGGAGGAGGACAAGGTGGACCCAAAACGGTGCATTTTGAACTGAAATACCTGCTCCGGAGCAGGAGCAACAGGAAACTGCCCCAAATTCACTGCCAGGACTTGACAAGAACTGCTTTTCTGCTTTCAGAGTTGTGCAAATTCCTAATGATATTGTAGACAGCAATAAATTGTGTGTTCCGACTAAAGCCAAGAAGGCTGCTGATGTCAATAAAATCACCTCTCAAACTCCCTGTACTTCAGTCCTTTTAAGAAAAGAAAACTCTCAAGCTCTAATCCAACCTTAATAGATAACAGATTTGTAACTCTGCCACAAAGTTATTATTACTAATTCTGTACAGGCAGCTTCAGAACAAATGCTTGTCTTATCCTTATCAAACAAACAAAACCAAACGCTTCCCCCCACCCCCACCTTGGTCCCCGACATACCCTCCCACGGCTCATTTTGGGAATTCTGCAGGAAAGCAGAAACACGCCAGAAACAGAAACCCATAATGCCTACATAATTCCAGGTCATTCCCCCTTGCAGTTAATAACAGGATGATCGCATTTCATTGTGTACAGAAAATACAAAAGCAACAAGCAAGCATCTTAGATTGAAAGTAGGGTATATCTGCCTAGCCAGCTGCTCCTCACTTAGAGAGCTGGAGTTTTGGCTTTCTGCTGTAATTAAAGTTTTGGGCAGAGATCCTGCATGCTCAGGTGCTACACAGCTCCAAGGTTTGGCTGCCCGGGGTGACGAGCAGGTAGCCGGGCACCCTGCGGAGCAGCCGCCCGCCGAAGACGCACCACGTTGCACCCCGGTACCACACACCCGAGCGGGACGAAGCCCCGTGCAAGGCTTTCTAGTACAAACCACAGCCTACCAGCTCCCRCCAAGTGACAGAACCATTAAAACAATGCATACCTTTTGAAATAAGCAGCCTAAATCCCTGCTTATAGTAGTTTGTTATGCATATAAATAGATATTAACCTCCTAAATGAACATGGAAGTATTTAAGCTAGTACAGGAAATGCTCTATTTGCTCAACACAGTAACAGCACTCTAAGCATATTATTTGGGCTGATTTTTATCATTAAGGAGGCGGATAGATTTTATAATCTGCAAAAGTTACTTCATTTTACCCATTCCCGGGTCACTGCTGAACGTGCAATGTGTAAATCTCACATAAAATATAGGTAAAATACAGACATGGACCGAAATTCGATGGTGGTAGCACAAGAAATAAGCCATGGCATCAGAGTATGGCTCTGCAGTGTGTTTGAACAAGGCCTGAGATGGTAACAACCTCAAACTCAGGCCATTACTTTGTAGCTTATATAAAAGAACCAATTGAATTGATTTTGCATAAAGAGTATTACTAATCTGTAGTTTGTACCACCGATGTAGAAATGAGAGGTTTAGATAAATCTGAAATGTTGACTATCCTGCTGCAGCCAGTCTGTGGATAAATAGGAATTTGATTTTTCAAAGTTTTTCCATGTTTGCCTGCCACATAAGCATTTTGGAGAAGAGATACTCAGTATGTCTATGCTTGTTAAGGAGACAACGTAGCATTGTGCAAAGGATTTTGTATTTCTTCTGCAATGGCAAAATAAAAAAAGTATTCAAAAGTGAGAAGAGACAGAGATAAAGGTGCCGGTAAATGTGTTCCTGCTATTGCAGTACAGCAATACAATAAATCTGTTCCTTTGCTGTATAACGAAATCTAAAGTTTTTAGTAAGTATGTAAGTTAAATGTTTTTAAACCAAACCACTGCAAAAACTGATGCTAGAAATTCACTAATTGCGATTATAGCATGAAGACAGAATTTACAAGTTAAGAAAAAATGAGTTATGAAAGGAATGCTGATTTACTATTTATTCAAGCATTCTTTTGAATTCAGCGTTTTCTGTTTCAAGTGTTTAAATTTTCTGGATGAGCTCCTGGAAAATATCTAGTCTATGCAACAGGTTAGCTGGATGATTTTCTCATATCTTCTAGGACATTTTATGATGTATTATTTTGCATCTTGCATGGCTACAGAAATGCAGATTACACTATATGAAGTAATGCTACATGATATGTGAGCTGTCTTTTAATTAATCTAGTGAAATATGTAGCACATCATCAACTTCTGGGGTGTCATTTTAAAGAATATGTTTATATGCTAGAAGAAATACTTAAGTTGTTCACAACTTTATAATAGTGCCCACCTGGGTCCTCGAACCACTAAGAAAATACACTTGTCACAAACAAAAGATTTAGCAGCACTTTTGCTCTCTGCTGCTAAACAGAGCTACTAAAAAGGGTCATGCACATGCTTTCCCACAGCCACTTGAGCCTTTTCAAACATTTGGCCTCTAAACAACATCTAGACAAAGATTCCTATATGGACTCCAGAAGACCTGCCATCCCRAAAGAAACTTCATTCAAGAAACAAGCAAAGAAAAAAAAATCTGATTCTCTTGTCCATCAGTACCCCCCAAGGTAACACACACAAAGCTGAACACCCCTATTAACTGCTCAGTGATGCTCTAGCTTGTGSTTAGCTACCCTGAATGAAGCCCACAAATAAAGTCCTAGAACAAACCACATAATGCCATAATTCGTCTGGAGGCATTTGCCACTGGTCCAAAATGCTGGTGCTTCCAGCCCCAGAGGTTCGTATTGTGGCAACGATGGATGGCTTGGATTGGCAGTGGGAGGGTTTAGCATAACCATAGTTATGGTTAGATTAATTATATCAAGGAGCACAGGAAAAGAAATGGTCTGTCCCTTGCAGTTCGCTATCAGCTTGGAAGCAATTATCCTAAATAAATATCTATCAGTGCACATGCAACCCCTCCCATGCACCTTTAAAATCAAAGTCAGGTACATACTTCTAGTAAAAGACACGCTCACAGCTAGACACATCCTTGTGCATCTCTCCATTTGTCAATATTACTTGCATAAGTATTTCGTTCCACTTTATACAGCAGCTGAATTATAAAAGTTAATTGCTTTTCAGAGAAATACCTGTTTGTTCTGCTCTTCATTTCTCGTGAAGAGAAGTATCCTGAAGTTTTCAGCATTGAGCATCTTAGTGTTCAAAAGCAGTGATGTGAAGTAGCCATGATTTCCCTCCATCCTGACCTTGTCTGGCATAAGCCTTCCTCCCCGTCCTCCTGCAGGATGATGGTGAGACTTCTCACATTAGAGAAATTTAAACTAGTTGGAACTGTGGCAAGCAAAGCTTATCCCCCTGGAAATACTCTTTTTTCATTTCAACTACATGAACAGTAACTGCATTTTTAAATGTGTAAATTTACTCTGAACAATGTAAGCAAAAATATCCATCTTATATATTTCTTAATAAAGAAAGGCTTGATTATGCCAATGAAAACAAGGACTGTGGGAAAGTTTACTTTTTTTTTTTTTTAGTACAAGCACAAACAGTAATTACAGACAAAAAAAAGTTACAACCAACTAATTGGTTTAAATCAAAAAAAAAAGTTGGGTGACTTCTAAAACGAAACCAACTATTTTTCCTAATGCTGTTTGGTCAAATAAGCTTTAAGAGYTAGATACAAAGCTTACCAAGAATGGCTTTTAGAAATCAAATTTAAATACCTTTGCTTTGTTTTTAGAAATTTGGGGCTTTTTTTTCCCCTCTGTAAACTGAGTATATAATGATGGAGGAGGAAATCCAATCCTACATTAGCATAATTTCAGTTTGGGAGACTATGCAAAGTGTTGTGGTAATGTTTCTATAATTTTCTAAGCAAAAAGAGATCTATACTTTGGCTCAGACATTAGGGCCCTATGTGCTTCTGGGGAAATTCCAGCACTTTATCTCGGTTGTATCCTAGCTGACCTCAAAGCTAATGTATTTTATACAGATTCAGAACATCTYGCTCCTTTTTCTTCTTCTATGGAATAGTTTTAACGTACGATTTCTGTCATCTTAAACAAAATAATCCCTTTAATTTACTAAAAMAAGGCAAATTTTGATAGCTCCCAGCAAAAAAACCCAAGAGAGTTCAGACAGTAATTGGATTTGTTCTCCCTGAGGTCTGAAGAAAACAGACCTTCTTACTTCTGTAAAGCACYTGGATTCTTAAAGCATCAGTGACAAAGCATAAGGAAACTGGAAAGAGGTCCAAATTCAGGTACCCCTTTCCTCAGTGCTATTTTCAGAAGAGTTCTGCAAGACATTCATAGCTATTTTCTAAAACTTTTTTTTAAATCAATTCTTATAAGTGGGACATTAAGACATTACATCTCCATTTCCTAAAGACAGCGTATAACAGCTGTTCACGGGTGTCCTAAAGAAAATATAATAAAAAAAAACCACCCAACCCTTTTTTATATATATATATATATATATATCTCACTAGAATAAAGTAAAAAGGAAATAAAGTCTAAAAAAATTCACACATTTTATGTACAGTATATGTACACACATTTACATCTAGAAAGTTTAAAATTGCAATACTGTTTCTTTGATTTAAATATAAAAATCTTAAATCAGTCCTAATGAAAGCAAAATATATAGAAATATATTCTTGTTCTTTATGTCAGTTATACCCTTGTCCAATTTAAATGGAACTTGGCCAGACTAATCACTGTAATATATGYTTCCTGAAGCTTACATTTGTCCTAGAGGAGGTTCTGAATCACACCTGTAAGTTTAGAAGCAAAGCGAAACAAATTTCATAGCTTAGCGTGAARTAACAACTGTTGGGTGATTTTTCAGGCTAAGACATTGAATAGAACAGATACAGCTTTTTATTAAAATTAGTGCATTCCAAGTGGGCGGAAATCAGTAACTAGGAGCCTCTGTAGCTCTCATTTATGCAAACTCCCTACTGACACAAACAAAGACAGCTGAATCAGGCCCTACATTCCTGCAGACATTGTGTCAGCAAGGGATTGGGTGTCACTGCCTCTGTTTTCCATCGCAGTGTTCCTCTAGCTATGAGATGTTTCAGTTGATAGGGAGTTTCCCCATGATGCAGTTGAAATAATAAAATAGGTAATAGAGACCAGGGATTAGTCCTCGAACCCGGCACATTCCRTTTACAAGGCCTTTCCTTGGAGGAATTACACTATGATAGCAGTGCATATGGCTCTCATATAGAATCAAACAGTAATTTGGATTGGAAGGGACCCCTGGACATCATCTGTTCCTGTTCTCTGCATGAAGCAGGACTGACTTAAACAAGGTTGCTCAAGCCCTACCCACATGACTCTGAGTACATCCAAGCATGGAGGCTCTACAACCTCTCTGGGCAGCCTCTCCCAGTGCTTGACCATCCCCAATGTGAAGAATTTTTCCTAATACTTCCCTGTCTTTTCCTTTGTTGTGGCTTATGTTTGGTGCCTCTTACCCTACTGCTATTCACCATTACGAAGAGTCAGACTATCTTATCCATACTCCAAAGCCATCAATAAAATCCYGCTTAACCTTCACTTCTAGGCCGAGCCTCTACTGCTGAAGATGTGCACACCAGCCCTCACCACTCTGGTGACGCTCCACACAGTCGGGCTGCTTTATAAACCTCTGGTTTTTTTTGCACTGGGGTGCCCAGAACTGGACGCTGGACTTTAAGGGGCAGGAGGAATTACTAACTTGGCACTGCAGGTAGCAGAGCCCTGGACATGGTCGGCCTTCCTCATGGCAAGGGCAGGCTGCTGACTCACGGCGAGTGGCGCTCAGTCCCCAGCCAGCAAATAGCTCAGAGCAGCTCTGTTCTGCACTTTCCCTCATTCAATAACTTTCCAAAAGGCTGACCTCATTTCCTCAGGTTTTCTAGATACCAGTAAACTAAGTGAGACAATCTCATCTGGAGACTGACTTCTTACTGGGTATGAAAATCTTGTGGGAATTCTCTTTCCTGTCTGTTGAAAGCACTAAAAGCCACTTACTGAGAATCACCAGGAGGATGTTTCAATCGGACCCATAAACTTCAACAGGCAGCCTACATTGCTCTAGAATGCACATCAGATCCAAGGTCTCTTATACACCATGCCAGATAGAATATATTCTATTTATTTAAAAATGTATACATCTTTAAAATACCATATCCTACACATCCAGTCCTGTTGTTTAGATATGTTCAGCCATCCTAAATCAATGTGAAACTCCTATCAGTTTTGAGATGACTTGTTTGTATATTGGTTCTGTTTGTGGTAAGTTCCCTAAACAAGCAGCTGTAACAAATAATGCAAATAATCCGATTGCTTTTATGAGAAAATATAAGCAGTAAAAATTGCAGTTCAGTYAAAAATATACTCATTTTATAATTAACTTTATGAAGATAGGCTGATAAGAGAAATTGCAACAGATTCCAAATAATGAGTCTTACAGTGGGATCAAGAAGAAACATAAATTATTCAGTTTACAATTTAAATGAGGAAAGCGGTTCAAAGACATAAAAATCCCTTAAGCTTTTTTCTTTTCTTTCTTTTCCTTTCTTTTTTTTAATAACACTGTCTTTAAAGCAACTTTAATTGTTAGCAAATTATCAATGCTAGGTCTAGACAAAGATGGCATTATTGTGATGAATGGGGTGGAGTTCAGGAGAGGTTGGTTTGCCCTCTTTTTTTCTAAATGACAAATTTTGAAGCTTCACAAATTTTAAATAAAAGCATTGAAAATAGTTTTTAGCTTTGTGAACTCCTTTCCATACCAAAAAAAATACCACATAACTTAAGATGAATAAGAACAGAGGTCAAACAGGCACACAGTCAGCAGAGAAAATGTCATCTGACACCCATAGGGAGAGCCAAGGAAAAGTACTTATGGACAAGAGATATTTGGGGAAAAAAAAATCAGTATCTATCAATCTATAGATATATAAAAATACAAAAAAAAAGCTGTATTTTTACCCTACTCATATTCTTAAGTAAAAGGAAGGAAGTCTTAATTTTATGGATAAAAAGTGGGTGAAGTAAATAAGATTCATGCTGCCTTTTCAAGATAAGGGAATCTGAGAGACTCCAGTCTGGACACATTTTATGATAAACTATTGGGAAAACAACAGAACTTCCCTGCACTGCAATGATGTGGAGAAACTTCCTTTGGCATTTCAAATCCAGTCCAAAGCCTGAGATCAGAGTTTTTTTTCTCCACTTATTTCAGTAGACTTTACAGTGTGCCCTGATTTCACTGCAGAGAATGCTATTCCACACAGTTAAGCTACAGCACTGATGTTTCTGAAAACAGAATCACACAGATTTTGATGCATTATGGAAAATTGCAAATAATTCCTTCAAATCCTTGGCTAAGTCCTTCTTTTCAAAACAATTCTCTCCATTCTTTTATCTATAAATGAAAGTCTTCACCTGCCTAGSTGAGTTTTTGCCACAAACGCAAAGGGGCAAAGACTCTGTGAAGCTCTGCTTACTAAGTATGCAGTCTTCTATCATGGAAATAACTGGGAAAACTCAGTGTTAGCTAAAACAGAAAACTAAGAGTTTTTTTTCCTTTTTTTWAAAATTTGCTCCAACTCTTAAAAAGGTAAGTCTTCAAAATTCCCAGTGTATCATGTTTTAATACACATATTCAACAGCAACAAACTTGGAGCTAAGTGTGTTCCAAAGACCATTGCACTACTGTCCAGTAGTGGATCCAGTCCAGCAGTCTTTGAAGCATATTCTAAAAGTGATCGTTTTGCAGGGAATCCTGGCAAGGGACAGACACCTTAGGCCCCTTTCCTATGGCACCTTAGAACTGGTGTCTGTATTAGATCCCCACCCCTAGTCGTMTCATAAAGATAAGCTGTTCTAAGAAGCCCTGGTAGCAACTTACCTGCTCTGGTTGCCTTGTTTCACAAGCTCTCCTTCCCCCTCACCCAGTCAGCAACCAAACAACATGGTTTCCTTACGTGCTGAAGAAAGAGGAAAAAATAAAAACAAATATATTTTTGAAACATTATAATTTATGAACTGATCAAGCCCCTTAATAAAGAAAAGGGTTGGTCCATGCATAACCAAGTCACACCCTGGAGCTCTTCTAACATGTTTGGACTAAATTCTGCCTCCTGATGATCTCTGATACAAAGACCAGGAGGTAGAAAGAGAATTGAGCAAGTTGTTGCATTTATGCAGAAGGTCAGGAAGATGAGCACAGAATAGTGTTAATCCCAGCTACAAAACTATCCGTGTCTTCCTTGTTCACACTGCTTCTGAGCAAACAGATGCTTGCAAGAAAACACTGGCTGCCAGCTGCCAGGTGTGTAAGCTGCTCTCCTTCAAATGATCAGCAAAATGTGTTCCACAGTTGTCAGCACTTTGGCAAGGAAGCAATCATCAGGCACTGTGGTGATTTGATTTATGGGCTTTTTCACATTACAGATGCTCTGAGCAAGACCAACTGAGACTGTGGCCTTAACGCACAGGAATACCGACAGCACAGGAATAAAGCTCTAGAGTATGAGGCATTTGGCTTTCAACACCAGGCTTAGGCAAAATGGAGCAGTGCTGGAAAGACACTTGCTTACATCTGACAGTAAGCAAGCATCTGACTATTTCTGAAAGTAAAAATATGTGCATAAAGAGTCCAACTGTGTCGTCTCTAGGATGACTCCAGGAATCAAATCTTTTACTATAACTAGGATCTTGAAGATTTTAGACATGACCATTGGCATGCTTGTTTTTAAGATCTGCTTGCCTTGTCCACTGTTTGATTCTTCTGAAACTACAAAAAGAAATGATAATTATCAGTATTGTATTTTCTGTATCCGAAACATTCTAGCAAAAATTTCTGATCAGCTAAAGCACTACTACTGGTGGAAAAAACAGCAAGCTTCCTAACAGAAATGAAGTGCTGGCATCTAACAATATTTTAAAGGAATATTACACACAGCAATCCATACAAAGGGCTTGATATGATCATAGATTCCTCCCCCATGTTTCACTACTGATAACTTGAACTGAAGGAATGACAGTGGATTGTTCCTGACATTTTTTTTCTTTCTAAGTTTAATACCAGCTTAAGATACAGCATGTCCCARCTACCAGGATCTATTCAGTCACTTCCTCTGATACTACTATTGCATCACCAACTTTCATTAAGTTTTCGCTGCTTTGGAGTCCATCTTCAGGTAACAGTTTGAATACTATACAAATTTACCTTTGCTCGCACATTAAGCTGCAGATCTTAAATTACCATTTAGTTTTGGGTATAGAGCACTGGAGCATATGTTATGCCTGAAATTTCAAGGTTATGGGACTCCTACTTGGATCAGATGCAGAGAACTAACAAACTGAGCTTGCAGAGAAGAGTACAAGCAACAAGACCAAAACCTGTCAATGCTGCAAAGTTGGGACTGGTCACCCCACAGCCTTGCTGGCCACTAGATCGGGTGCCCTGAGCAGCTGTGGATCCCTCCCTACCCAGGCCTGCACAATCCTGCAAGCAAGCCTTGCCAGCTCATTTAAGAAAAGCAACATCTGCACCATCTGTGTCCTTTGTGCTTTTCCCTACCTATAGAGGTCATTTTATTTCACATTATGTCTCTCACCTGCYTCCTACATGTGCATTTGTGAATTATTTATATTCTGCTTGACTGTTGACACTGCTGTACAAGAAAGAGGAGAACAAGTTAACCGCCCTGGCTGATGTATTGGTCACAGCTTCCCATAGGGACTRCTCGGACTTTCAAAATGACAGAGAGCCAAAGACTCTGCAGGCTCAGCTCATGCTTATTAGAAATACCTGTTAATGATCTAAAGGGAACAACCTTGAGAAACATAGGAAATAGTTTCTCCAGCTATTGGTTAATAAAACATGTATAGCTGACACAGGCAAAAATCCCTTGTAAAAGCAGTGCAGGAAGACCGAAGTGATATTTTATGAGAATTTTATTTTTCACTTCCAAATTGGAAGGAAATAGATACTCAAGCTTACTGTAAAAGAATCACACCAAAAAAAAAAAAAAGTGTTTTGTTTTACCAAAGTGTTTCATTTCAATTTTGACTTTCTGCAAAGTTGCAAAAGTTTACAAAAGAAGATTTCTTTTAGAAACAAAAGATTCTACTCAAGTAATACTAAAGTGTTTTGATTCTTGGTCTGTGTCCAAGTTTCTTCCATAACTAAATATGAAGAGAAATACAGTTTTGCAAAGCATTAAGAGAACTGTATTTTCAAACAGAAAATTGTCAAAATGTTCTTTGACTCAATATCCTTGTTTCCCTGGCCGCCTTCTCCCTCAGACAATAGTCCAAGACATTCTAAAAGAAAACACAAAAGTTAGGAAATGGGTAGTTTGAAAAGAACAGCTAGCTTCTGAAAAGTGATTCATGCATGTACATTTTTCTTAAGGTAAACTCTCCAAGCAGAGAAAGAAGAGAGACACAAGCATCTTGTGAGGTACCCTGTCCTTTCCAAGGATAATGTATTAATAAGTCATTTCAAAAGCATTCAAAGTACAGACTTCAGACTGCAAAGAAAAATTTGGCCAAGTTAACAGCTCCCCATTAACTTTTCATGCATGAAACCTGTGCTGCACACCTACATTGCTTAGGTTACATCAGTGACTCAAAAAAAAGGAGACAGAACTCCTTATAGAGTTTCCATTCTGTTCCCATAGGTTCTCATTTGTTTGCCAGCTAGTGAAAGCTGCATCCTACATGGAATGACCCAACTACCAACCTTAAAGGATCATCCCAGCTACTCGGCAGTTTCCTGATGTCTCACAACCTTTTTGCATTACTGCTCACAGGCCCTAACAGCATTAAACATGCACCAAAACTGGCGTGTACAGTGTAAACCGCAGAAGTAACTACATTTCACTGAGGTTTCTACAGCCTCGGCTGCAGTCTGAGTTACAGTGCCATTGACACCACCACGCTGGACCACGTTTGAGGGAATAAAGAAAAAAGGTTCAGTGCACAGGTCTGAGATTCTTCCATAGAATTTAACTTGTTTGTTCACTTTTCTAAAGCGATGGCTGCATTTTGGCCTTTAACAAAGAATCCTAGTTGCTATGAACTAATTTCAGCCTACAGAAAGAAAAGATAAGAAGGAAGGGAAGTGACAGTTTTTTAACAGAACCTTGATATATCATTTTTAAATCTACCAAGAAGTGTTATATAAAAGTATATATGGTACAAGACCACTAGAGGGGAGTAAAGCTACTTTAAACTGACTATTTCCTCTCTATTCCGTTGCTGTACAAATTGCTTTTGCAAATGTTAATTAACAGCTATAGCAAAACCAGAGTATTAAAGAATTGCATTTGCTTAACATTCTAAAGCAGAGTTGATTAGATTATTACTGTATTTCTGTACCATTGTCCCTTCTCACTGGGCTGCAGGCTGACAGGGAACATTTGTCATCCGGATGAAGCCAGAACACCACGTAGGGCGTTCAGCCAGAACATTTGGCAAGGGAAATGCATTTCTTTACTTGTATTCAAATTTACAAAGAAGCATCATTACATGATGGAAGCCGACTTGTTTTCACAAGTGTTAAAACGGGATTGGGCTTTGAGAAAGTCTTCCTTCCTAGGTAGGCACATACCGAAAAGCAGTGAACAAGAACTATGCTTCTCACATAGATCAGTGCCCAGGACTACACTACAGGGAAGTATCTGCCCAGGCACCAAGAACAGAGAAGCATTTGGAAGTGAGGTTCATTTGGAAGTGTGAAGTACTCTGCATCGGAGCCCTGAGAGAAATCTCCCTCCAGCTGCAAGTAATGTGCTCCTGTATCCCTGCCAGGTCGCCTTCGTCTCCATTGTCACCCATCRGCGCTGTGGGAAACAAGGCCGCGCAGTGAATCTGCACAAAAGAGCAAACGTCTAAAATAAATTTCAATATAAAGTCTTACCAGCTCCCACAGAACAAAGGGAAACATGAGAACAGAGCTCCAACGGCAAAAGAATGKCTTTGACAGCAAGTTTTAAGGATGAATGACTGAAATATATATATGAGGCTGTGTATCACGATACTTCTGGGAAGAATACCCAGCTTGAGAGCTTAGGAGAAAGAGAGCACTATATGGCAGTAAGTGGATCTTCAAGCTTCAGTTGAAAGTACCAACTCAAAAGTATAACAAGAGATAGCCCAGCAGGGAGGAGGGAGCAAGATATTAAATTCTAACGGTGTTCAGGAAAGCCAAAGAACATAAGCCATAGCTGCACATCCACAGATTACACTTAGGGAACTTAGATTTGAAAGCAGCAATTTTGAAAGATTTTCACAGTCACAGGTAAGGTCACCAAGAAATCATGAGCCAGATAAGAGCAGAAAGGATGCCTGTGTCATTCTGAAGAAGAACTTCCAAGGGCTTAATTCACTCCTCTAACTCCAATACACATACCACCCCCCTTCCAGAGAAGGGGCTGCTAAACGGTGCTGGTAGAAACAGTCAATAAATCTTAAAAGCAAATGATGTTCAAGGAAAGAAGACGACTCTGTGCAAAGTCGGAAGAAAGAGAAGCCAAGATTGAAAATAGTAAAAAAAAAAAAAAAAAAAAAAAAAAAAAAAGTGCAAAAGTGCAAAGCCAATGAAAAGAAAATGGGCCAGTATAAAGGCAATGGAAATAATAAAATAAATAAATAATAGAAAACCCTCACAAAGTGATAGACCTGACTAGAACAGATGACCCATCAGAAAGAAAAAAAAGGACAGTAAACCAATCAAGCATAAAGAAAAGGTAGYGTTGTAGTTAAAGCATTAGCCAAGGATTTAAAAGGCCTGGTTTTAATTCCCTGTTCAGGCTTCCTAACTTCCTGAATAAGCTACTTAACCTTTCCAGGCCTATATGAGTTCCTACTCATATAACCAGTYGTGTGCACTTCCCTCCTCAAAGATCTCAAGCATTAACACATGTCAGGACAGTGAGGCTCTCTGGCATTACGTGAGCAAACAGCACAGTGACTTTTAACCCTTTTGCTTAGTTTTCTTCTATATTGCACAGAACAGTAAGCTCAGTTTCTTAATTACAACACGTGGAAAGGAAAGGGTGCTGCAGAAGTATTAATATTGAAAGCCTAAAGCCTTCTCTCCTACCACAGGAAACTGTGGTTTGGAAAAAAAGGCATGCCTACTGAAAATTAAGGAGGTGGGTATTTAAGTCTTGTTTATCCTGCATCTATTCTGAAGCTTCTCCATTAATAGCTACAGATGTTGCTGTAATACAACAGAAGTGTCACTATTTCATTCAAGCTGAAAGAGGAGGACCCTGAAAATACATAAACTAAAGGATAGACACCAAGAATAATTTATCTCAAAACATGCATCAGCTAAGGGCACACACCACATACAAGAAACTTACACACATTTAACTACCTAAAAGTTCTGGATAAACAAATTTTACATTAAAGTAATAACATGTAATAAGTTACCTCCTTAATTTACCAAGTTTCTGGCAGCTTGACAATGCAACTTTTGTGTTGGTATTTTARTATCAAATGGAGAGATAATGTTGGCTGAAAGAGGTTGTTCCAAGCAAGAGTGTGCACACACTCTGCATTTGCAAGATGAACCAGCTGAGCACAGAAATCTTGACCAGAGGAAAGAAAAATATCATCACATTTTGCTACTATTTTTTTCCCCCCCGCCTCTCTCCTCAGGAGAGGGGAGGATAGTTAAACAAAGCTTAAACTAAAATGTACTAAACTGCACCATCTCTAGAACTAGGTGTCTTTTAGCATAGCTGGGATATTAAAGCAAGCAACCATTTAAATAAAGAAAATCTAACAGTAGGCAATGAATTCTTGAACAAGACAGGTAACTCTCTAGCAATATAACCCAGCAAGTGAAAACATATGGCAAACTTGCTTTAAGATATTCACTTAGTGGCTGTTACAACATTGGCTCAACTAAACTAGTCCAGCCTCACATGTTGCAACAGCACAGCCCCCATCCCTACTGGTGTCAGCTGGCCAGTTTTGGGAGCTGCCATCCCTACGTTTGCCTGCTGTTGCTTCATACTTTCCTGCTGAGGTTACAAGAACAAGAGCTGAGGAATGYTTTTTACTAGGAGCTGTTGATTCTTGTGCTAAGTGTTTCCTTGTCCCTCAAAACTCTACTCACCAGGGAACGCCTGCTGCTGTTTGGGTGTGGATCTCTGCAGGCCTTAACAGTTGATTCTCATTAAGAAGAAAACAATCCCCTCAGCAGCTCCAGAGCACTACAGAGATGTCAGAGTAATAAGATACAATTAGATTTAGGTAAGCAAGGATTTAACTGAATCTTTACTCAGACACACATTTGCACATGCTTTACAGCTTTGGTCAATAATACAGTCCAATACTATAATATGGTATACACTGAAATGGCAACTCTAATACCTATCTAATACAATACCTAGATTTAAATATTCCTACTTCTACTAGTCATAATTGGGAAGTTTTTTTGCCCTTATTCTTTTGCCTGTCTCTATGACATCATCTTGCCACATAAAAGAAAAAATCCACACAAAACCAAACCTTGCTTTTGTTACCTGCCCAGTGCTATGATCTGCAGTCTTCGCTTTCTCCAGTATATGCAGAAATGCACAAGATCCATTTTCTTCATTGGAGGACCTCAGCTTATAGAGCATCCAAAAAGTAGCAGCTATCTAAAGATTTATCATGATTAGCATCATTAAGTATTTTATTCTAAACTGAAGCCACTGAGCTTTTAAGCATAGTAGGTTTTCTAAAAGCTAAAAACTATGATGTTACATATAAAAAAAGAAAAAAACACTGAACAAGAGAAAAAAAAAAACACACTGCACTGTAACAGCTTTTGAAAGGATTTTTAAAGCAGTTTGCACATCCGCACTAAAATTTGCAGTTTAGGGACCAGCTACAGGTGAAATATCAACCCCATCTCAGGTGACTGATAMCATGGAAAAGACAAGCATGTTTTTTGGAAGAGTAAAATATGCTGCATGAGGGCACCGGGCAAAAATCTCACTACTGCTGCGCCCAGGATGGGTTCTTGGCTGCTCTGGCTGAAGACTCTGTCATGGCCTACAGAACAGTTGCGTATTCACTGTTATGGACATGGGCTTTGTCCATCTCGGGAAGATTTCTGGATTATGCCAAGGAACAAATAAAAGTGATATACTGGTTTAAGAAACCATGCAAGTACCTTTTGTACTGGAATAAACACACTTCTTTTTAAGCTTCTGCAATTTGGCAAAACATTCAGGCTAACCCAAAAAGCCACTGTTAGACTGGTGAGGAGAAAAAAAAAAATAAATAAATCCATGCAGGGTTGAGTGGGATAACTAGTAAAAACTTTCCCCTACAGACAAGGCCACAGTTATTTCCTTAGCTAAGAGCTTGGAATTTGGCCCTTGAACTTAACCACTGTTCATGTTTGTTTAGGCACACGAGGTCTCTTGTGGCCTGCTCCTGCTCCCGCYGAGGATGACAAACCCCACCTTCCCTAAAGAGGAAGCGGGATTGGATTTATGGGCAACACTAACGGCCACCAAGAAATTCTGATTCTTCTCATTAGATCTTCCAACAAAGTTTCAAGGCCCAAATCAGTCTTGCTAACTAGATAACTCCTTCTACTTTGCCAGCAGTTGGCCTGAAAGTCAAAACAAACAAGGCTTAAAAAAAAAAAAAAAAAAAAAGTTAAAATATTTTTCTTGATATTCCCCTGTAAAAACTGAAAGCAAGATTCTAGATCAGGCTCCGCTGTTCAAATCAGAAAGGCCAAATGAGCATCCTTACGTAACACAACCCTTGGCTACCATAAAACACACACACACACATACTCAGGAGGGGCAGCTGGGGGCACAGAGAGGTTGTTCCAGCATTACAAAACAAGAGGCAAAAAATCTGTGTTTACATATTCTGTATTACTGTTCATATGAATGGCTGGGCCCTAGCTACATTAGTAGAGGCAGTAGGTATTAATTAATCACACTGCATAAACAAAAGTTAAGGACCAATAAACCCATCAGCAAAACTCCTGTCTTCACAAAAGTAGCCCTAGAAATGAAATGCAACGTCTAGAGCAAGTGGAGAAGGAGGAAGCACAAAACCAATAATCAAACAACGGGCACACACATGCACCACACACTTACATCTCCTCCCGCCTGACCCAGATCCAGACAAAAGTCCAACCTGTGCCTTTCAGTCCCTACAGAATACAGGCCTTTAAAAGGAAGCGCAATAAATACCAAGAGAAATGACTGCATCTTTAGTTCAAAGTGATAGTTTGTGCTATTTAAGGAACATCTGTAAAACATGGTTGTCCTAMATTAAATCTTCTTTCACAATAAAGTGTTTTTCTTTGCTGTACCCAAGGGAAAACATAYATGAAGTTTGATTATAATAGTTTAATAAAAATACACAACTATTTGTGCTTTTATTATAGGCATGCACAGAGACTTAAAAGGCAGGGGKTCTTTCAAAATGGAAAAGTCAATTGAAACGGTTATTTCATACAAACTCTAAAACATCTTGCATGTGCTGAGCTTTGGAGTTTTCATAACCACTTTAAAAAGATTATCACAAATGACAGTAGCTTTGTTTTATATAAATAAACATTGCACTGCAAGCTAAACAAAWTATAAAAATAGATTCTATTTAATAGACATATAATACACAAACAGCTACAAAAGTCAAGACAAAGGTAAACAAAAGTCTGCATTAATATTAACTTGACAGCATTTCTTTAGGTAACAACCTGAAAATGTGTAACATTAACCAGATTTTCCCCATCCTCAAGCTTTTATTTAAATATATGATTTCACTCCACACCCACCCATTCCCAAAGTGAGGAATTCTGTTGTCAGTTTAAGTTAGAWAGGGGGCTATCAAAACCACTATCTTCCTGAAAAGATTGGGGATCCCGCATCATTTTTTTCAAGTACTGGTTGTAGCATTTTCCAGCATTTGAATTTGGTGATGCACTCAGTTGTGCAACAGCAGGTTTTGATTTGTCAAAGTTTGGGAATGAAGTATGCTCGACATTTGCTTTCAGATGGTCTTTACAGTAAACTTTTGCGCTGTCTTGTGCGCCAAGAATCTTGTCATTAGTAAGTTCTCTCCAAGAAGCACCTCCAACATTTTCATCTGCAGAGGGAAGTGACTTGATATGAGCAAACTCTTCACAGGAAGCTACCTGTGCTTGGTCATTAGCAACAGGTTTTTGTTCAGAGAACAATAGAGACATATTGGCACTATCCAGGTGCAGACTTCCATTCACAGAACTCCATTCACTGCAGCTTCCTTCATCTCTTTCTGGAGTTTCTTGAACATCAAAATCCTGGGATATTTCAGTTGGGGTCTTGAGGTTTCCAAATGGCTGGTTAYATTTATCATCTTTCAAGACTGTTCTTTCGTTCTGGCTCTCTAGAATGCAGTGAATTGGCCCAGATACAGCAAGACCATTCACGCAGCTGGTTGCATGCACAGTTCCCAACTTCACCTGAGAAGCAGATGAAGGGGTATTTTGATGTGCTCTCTCACTAGCTGCACACAACAATCTTCTGTCTGCATTTAGGACGGGGCCAAWTTTTTCTCTTTTTCCACCTTCATTTGGATAAAGCTCTGATAGGGCATCTCTTGAGGCGTCATGTAAGCTCTTACAATTATTCCCATTCTGGATACTTAAAGACCCTCCTTTATGAAGCACATACTGTGTTTCAGTCTGTCTTGTATCAAAGTGCTGTCTCAAGTCATGCGGCACACATTTCCGTACAACTTTATCATTAGCTTTTTGGGTAATATTTTCAGCACATGATTTGCTTTCCATAAGGTTTGGCCCAGTTTGAAGTGTCAAATCTCTGTTTGAGTGGTCAACTCCAGTTGGCAGATCAGAATTTAATAGTAGAGCTGAGAGAGAAGGGAAAGAAATTGATTAATTGAAGGAGATATTAATGTTGAAGAAAAAAAAAAAAAGGAAAAAGAAATTTTTTTTTTTAATAAAGAACTGTCAAAATTACCATCATTAAAATAAGCAGCTTATGTCTACCTTTCAGCTCAAAGGCTTAGAAAAAAAATTTAAAAGGATATTATTTCACTGCCCATCTGTATTTTCAGTACTATATGCATGAAGCCTTTAGAAGAGAACAAGAACATACCTGAGCGGGTAGTTTTGCTTTGGGGTATGTGTCGAACAGGCGTTTCAAGGACTTTAGCCATTGTAGCAAGCTTGCTGGCAGCGTTCATGATTTTTTTTTCAGCTCTACCAAGAATCACAGAACATATTAAAAAAAGTTTAGTTTAAGGTTAAATAGTTTTTCCCTACATCATTTCAGCTAAAGCCATCTATAACATCAGAACACTTTCTAAATCAGCCATTATATCAGCTATCATATTAAAAGGCCTAAATTATAGAGAAAAGCATAATTTTGTTTTGCTTTTTTGCTTTAGCTTCTGCTTTTAGACAAAAACTACATACTACAAAAAAGACTTCTACTGTTTGCTCTCAAATAGCATTGCTCAAAATACTGCCCTTAACTTTTATTTGCACTATAGGAGAATAGATAAGGCTTATACGATTCTATCTTGGAATAGCCTACAAATCACTATAAAACTGCAGAGTCAAAGGCAYTGCCCATCTAGAGGCATTTCTTAATACAGACTGTTAAATAAACACTTACAAAAAAAAAAAAAGTGATCAGCTGCCATACACACATTCCAAAGAAAGATTTGTTAACAGTCCAAAAACAGCCCTGCTTCTTCAATTAAAGCTCAGAAAAGTCAGACTACCTTGGCAAGTCTTTTAGCAAGACCGGGGGAAACAAAAAACAAAGGCAGAATTTGTTTAAGGTATTTAATATCTCCTTGATGACTCGCTACAGCAAAGAACAAATAAATTTTACTATCTCAGCCTTAAAAGATCACCTTCCAAACTGTCTTCCTTYCAAAAATTAAAATGTACAAGAGCTGCAAAACCACCGTACTTTTTTGGTTTTATCCTGCATTTTACTTGAAAGAAATACTGGGGTGAGTCAGAGAACCCTGGAAAGATGGTATAACACATATCGGACTATTCAACAGATCTCAGTCATGTAACTTCCTGGAAATCCCACAGCAGCCTACTGAGATACTCCTAAAGCAGCCCGGCAAGACTTCAGGTTAGATAAGGTTCACTCCAAGATGGGCTGAACCACTAAAGAACAAACTCAACACTAAACTASAAGTTTACTGCACTTCTTTCAAAAGCCATGCTTATTTCCAGAGCAATATAATTGCACTTACCCTTCCTGCTTCCCATTATCAGTAAGAAGCTGCTGAAGGCAGGTCAGATAGTATTTGCGCATTTTCCGAGCAGTCTCTTGACGTTCTCTTAAAACCTCTGCTTTAATCATTTCAGCTGCTCTCTCCTTACTTTCACGGATATAACAAAGCATATCACCTATGCAAAAACATTCCATCAGTGCTGATTCCTTAGATGGAAAAAGGAACTGGGACCGTCTAGCAGATTTGGAGCAAGGCAGCAAGGGTCCAGATTTACCAGCCAACATTCCTCCCAAATCCCTGTACCTCAGGTTCCCTATTGGCTAAAGGCTGTGCAAGACCYGAGCCAGACAGTTAAGTTCTCGTTTAATGTTTCATATTGGCTGTCACTTGCTGCTCAGCAGCATTTAGCCAATAGCAATGCTAAGCACAGGATTTCGGAGGAATGTTGGTAAATGCAGGTCCAGGAATTCTTTGAGGGCAGCACAGCTGGCACTTGGGGACCTGCTGCTGTCAAATAAGACCTAGCATTGGACTTTAGTCCCTTCTGCTCTGCCAAAAGGCTGCTGACTAAAACCCACAAGGCCAAWAACACCAGAGGAGAAATCAGTAGTACAGAAGTAGGTTTTCCCTCAGGACAAACTAAAGGGGTAGGCAGATTTTGGAGAAATAAGATCAGTGCATAAGAGAGACCATTTAAAACATTTACTCTAGTAAAGCAAATGTAATTCTCAACTTTTCTGTCAGTTTCCCATKCAATTTGGTTAAAGGAGGAAGAATTAACAACTTATTTTGCTCTCCTAGTCTTTAATACTTACTCTTAATCTTGCTCACAGCTTTAATGTACTGAACACGCATCTCCTCCAGTCCTTTTACACTGTCACAGGATGTACAGGGTTTTGAGATGACTCCCTCTGACAGTGACCTGAAAAACACACCAGTATATGGCACAGGGAAGGCAATTTATCTTATGAAAATATTGCTTAATTTATTCTTACCTTGGTGGTGTTCTCAGGTCTTTTAGTTTAGCCTTCATCTCAGTGTTTTCTGCAATTAGAGCCTCTAAAGTCTTCTGATTTTCTATTAAAAAGCACAAGTTATGGATCATAATTAATTGTATTTCTCTCAATTCAAAGAGATGTCAACATAAGTTATATACAATACCTATACCTATACAGTAACTTATGGTGTAGGAGTTCAGTGTTACAAAGCATCAACAGCTCACAGCTATAACGAGCAATTACAAGATGACCAAAGCCTGAATTTGAGGTTAAACTTCAGATGTATCAGGTGGACATACAGAAAGGGCAGAGGAGGAAGGAATAATGAGGGTTGTTTTGACAAATGTTGGAAGAGAATGATTAGTTTGTAAGTTTTCATCTGTAGGTTCCTGGGGGTGGAAAAAGATGAAAGTGGAAAAAGAAAAAGCATTTCATAATGATTACAAGMTAGGATATTGTAGAAAAAGGACAGACTTTCATGGCAAACTGTACTTTATGTTTCTAAAATCATTTAAATACTATGAGTCAAGCACAGAGCATCAACTGAGCTGACAAAAGGCCCCAAAGCTTCAGGCCTTGGGCCCATACTGAGGATTGTTGCCCATGAAGCACAGCTAGCGTACAGTACTGCCACTATCTGAGCCCTGTGTCATTTCCTAAAGTGTAGGTTCAAGACCCATGTTATTTTTGAAAAGGACATAGGTAAGAATTGATAGACAAACTTGGATACAGCCATGAATCTTCAATTGATTAGCAGGTTCCTTAATTTATGAAAGAAAAGTAGTATAAACTGGTTTCAGTTCCAAGCTCTCTTTGGACACCTATGCTTGCTAGAGATACCACTAACGTATACAAGCCACAGAAATTCTTATGTGAACATAAGTGTCGCTACAATCAAGGAGGGATGTGCCTTYAATAAGCAGAGTCTTTGCTAGAAGAATCAGAGTTTTCATGGATAGAATATAGAAAAATGCAGGACAGCACCGCAGGAAAGGCAGAGAAGTTTTGCTTCCTTTTCTAGGATGATATATGGAAGAAAAAGCAAGAAACCATCCTGGAATACAGAGTGAAGCAATTCAAGAGAACCCAAATTTGGAAAAAGYCATGGACTTCCATGATTCTCASTTGTGGTTTACATTTCATTTCTAACATTTGACAATTATATCCATGATTTTCTCGGTGATGGTCTCTCTTTTCRTTAGCAGACCTCTTATTATTCTTCAGTTTTTCACTAGCGCTCAAGGAAGTTTAGAAGCTTCATAGTTTTGGACAAAAAAGTTCAGAGAAATAATATTTTGCAGATCTAATTTATCCACCTGGCCTTGCTTATACAAGTCTGCAAGCTGGCAGGAATGTTTCCTTACAGCATACAGCTTTTAATGACCCTCACAGAGCATAAAATTTATTACAGTGGGCAACCATGCATTTTCATATTTAAAAAAGAAAAACTCCACACCSCACAACCACAGTCTTTGACACGTAGGAGTTCAGTCCCTTGGTATAACCCAGCAATTGGCACCTGTTCTCTGAGCCAGCCATCTGCCCCATGTTTACAGTGAGCAACACTAAGCAACAAACCAAAACACAAGACCCATAAAGGGAGAGCTAAGAGGCAGTTACAGGTACTGCAGTGGCAGTTAGTACAAAACTGAGTTATCCTTGCTAGCTTAGTTCCTACTGTGRGCAGAGATCACCGAGTTACAAAAAGCAATAAAGGTAGAATCTATTATTCTGAAAAAAWGACATGCACAAGATGCAAGAATAGGATAAAAAACAAGTAGCAATGCCAAGTCAGATAATGCTGCATTTAACTAAGCTGATGACGAAGTCTCAGGCAGCTTTTACCATTAGCCAGCATATGTCAGTATACAAATTTCATATTGATAGTCTTTAGCTAACACTTCTGGCACTATCACAGCAAAACACCACCATCCCAGAGCCACACTGATGTGAGGACAAACACTYATAACTCTATGATCTAAAACCTTCCTGGTCTGTGGGTTCTTTGCTAGAAATTAGATATTAGAAGGTATCACTCCTTAATCAGAAGCAGAACCTTATAGAAGAGGAACCTCAAATCGATTACTTTTTGCTATCTTTTTTCTATCAGAAATAGCTTCAGAAAAAAACTGATTTCTACACCTCCAGAGGGATCCCTGCTTTGCATTCAAACTTACAGTGAACAATCAAGGTGTTTAATATCCACYATGGGTGGCATATAGGAAAGATGCAAGAACTACCATCCTTTCTCTGTCATTTACCCTATACTTATCTGTTGCAAAGGAACACAAAAAGAATTGTCTTGATTTAAAAGCCAAATAAACGATGTAAGAACTACTTGAAATCCTAGTTTAATATATAAAAAAAAAATAGAGACGGAAAGAGAGAGAGAGAGAGAGAGAGAGAACAAATATGGCTTAAATCTATTACTGACTGCAGGAAGATAGAAGAAAACTGCAGACAATGGCTTATTAACACTAGCACCAAAAGTAACCAAGTAGCATTTGGGGCCACACTGCTCTTTATACTCCTTACTATGGTGGGATGAATAGGAGCACAGTACCAGCACAGTCTCAAAAAAGACAGCTAAAGACCTCCCAGACTCATATATRTAGAGAGAGATGTGTATAACCCTCACTGGCAATGGGATCCACATGTACACAAAGAACATCTGCTGTGTGTTCATTTTTCTTGCATTTTGTTCTYAATACACACATGTGATACGTAATGCTTATAGCCAAGAGTTAATTATTCTTTCTATATGCCTTTAAAAAACAAAAAACCTCCCATACATCGTATTTGCATCCACTGAAAGCTATATGCCATAAGAAATTAAAGAGATTCCATGCAGCCAATAAGGCAGAGCTCTTCAAGTTTTCTCTAGGTGAGTAACAATCCTAACCTTGGATTTGCTCTGCCTTGGCTTTGTGCTCCCTTACAGCAAATTGAAGATGTTTGCAGGCTTTCTCCAACTTTCTTTTCAAATCTTGGCACAGAGTCTCCTTTTTTTCAAGCTCTTGGCAGCAGCATTCAGAGCAAAAATCTTCATGAGACCAAAGGTTCCTTTTCTTACATTTCTCATCTGCAACAGCAATTATTATAAGTTATTATAATATATAACATATATATATTATATATAAGTTATTATAAGTTATACCTCACCCAAAAAGAATCAAACCCAACACTACCATTTTCAGTGGTCCACTTAGATATTCTTTCTTTCACTAGGAAAGTGCAGAGTCWATTAGTCCAAATGAAAGAATCACAAGAGGCCAGACTTCAGTTACAAAATGTACAGCAGTATCTATCAAGTCTTTGAGAACTTTCAGCCTCAATATGCTCATATTTGTGATGCTTTGAGTCTGAAGAAAGGTCTCAGCATAGACTGTGGTATCACATTTGCATTTTTTTAAATAATAAATAATAATAATAAACCAAACAGGGGCTTTAGGAATCATCTGCAGGAGAGAGGCTCCCTGCTGAGACGGCTCACATGTGGCCGAGTCCAGCTAAGCTAAGAGCTTTACAAAGACTGGGCCACTTCCAGGAGAGCAAAGGCTACTCTCTATAGCCAGTACAGGGAGCTCTAGAGACAGAAGAGCCGCATTGCTTCTATTGTTTTGTGTTTAATAGATGGTTTGTTGTTTTGGCGTTGAAGGAATTCAAGCCACATTGTAGGCATAAGGCCAAAGACTCTCTTGGGTTTTGTTGCTTTATGCTTTTTTTGGTTGCATAAGAACTCAAACTAAACAGAAAGCTCAAGAGCCATTTCTGTGCCTCCCATGAAGTTTTTCCTCCAACTACACCACCTCCGTAGTATGCACGATGGTTTGGAAAGAGCTACAATGCTGCAGAGGAGGGAAAAAACATAAAAAGAAACAAACAAAAATACATGCACACACAGCCTGTAATTCAGGTTTCCTAGAATTAATTTCTAGATTAAAAGAATCTGAATGCCTACTATGCCCAGTGAAGTATAACACAACAATGTTTTACATGAAGGAAATGAATACATGAATTCATCTTGTCTACTCACAAGTACAAGTAATACCTGATCTTCAAAACGCTTGTTAATATTATCCATTTTTGAGATACAGTTTGGAAAATATCCTGCACAGCACATTCAACCTAGACTTGCTTACTAGCTGCCAAATACTGAAGGCATTAGCATTCCTCTATCCACAATCACCTAGCAGTAGTAAACCTGCAGCAGATACCATTAATTCCTCAAGAAGAGCTTTAAAAAAGCACAAMGCTACTAATCTCCATTAAATTAAAGCTTAAGGGCTAATACTGGATCAATGATCAGTAGACCAGCACTATTTGTCATGCAGTTTGGACGCTTCTAATTTAGTACAAGCTATGTAGACAATATAATGTCAGAAAAGCTGCATATTCCTCTGTCTTCCATATATTCACTCGTTAAGTGAGCATGCATTGGATTCAATTATCAGCTATTAAAAACCACTATTAACAAGCTTAACTGCTTAATTTTATCATCAATTAAATTAAAACAAAATGAGTACCTTTATCCGTTTCAGTTTCTTGCAAAGGTGGCTGTCTTGGCATTCTTTGTTTTTCTGCTTGGTGTCCAACWCTGTATACAGGAGGTCTTGCCATTTCTCCAGTTTCTCCTTCATCGCTTTTTACACAGCAGTACGTTTTTTCATTTACCTTGGTCAGCAGTTCCTCATATTTCTGCAATTGAAAAGACTTTCTGAAAACTCAATACAGAGCAAAAGAGTGTTCAACATTAACTTAAATAAGTAAATTAAGTGTAAAGAGTAAAAATAAATGATCCTTTGTGGCCAAAATAGTTTTAATAAATGTATCTTAATTTTAAAGTCTGACATAGAACTGTAGATGACAGATTCAATTGAGGAAAAGCTCTATTCAACATGCCAAAGCAGTAGCTAGTAGAATTCACTGCAATAGCATTTATCCTGAGAGTTTTACTTTTGAAACTTTAAAGTRTCAATAGCCCTTAAGGTCACCAATAAATCAGTGTCCGAAATATAAATAAATAAAAAGTAAACTTCAACTATTCAAGGGCATACCTAGCAGAAAGATTTTTGACTCCTTTGGCGAATTTCTGCATAAAGATGGCTAGTAGAGAGACAGGAAGCCATCAAGAAAAATAATGTTACTTTTTTTGTATTATGCTATAACAGAAGATGTTACTAAGGATATTCAGAGAACTCTATCATAYAGACACCTCAACGTGTCTGAATTTTGAACTGCATTTGAAGTTGTACATTAACAAGAGTTTACCAAGACGCATACATATCTGTTGCAAGAGACACATCAAACTTARGCAAAAATTTGATTCTCTTTTAATTGTGCAATATGATACCAGAAACTTTTAGAGGACTAATTTCTGAACAGATACTTCCTACAACTAGGAAATGGTATAATAGCATCATGAGAAATTATTTCCACCACTACCCGCCCTCTGCCTTTTCTAGAAGAATAAGATGATTTCTTTTTCTGTCCTATTCTTGGATAAATTCACAGCTGCTGAATGCTGGGTAGCAATGGCATTTCCGATGGGATGCTCCCCATAATCAAAAACTTACTGCAAGCACAAGCATTGCAAAAGAGGAATCTGTCAAAACAACAGAAACACAAAAGAAGCTTTTTGGATAAAATTCTGCTTAGTCCTAAACTCCTCTAGAAGAGGAATAGAATCATTTTCCTTATTTAGGCATGCACATTAACAACAACAAAAAAAAAAGTATAATTCTTCCCTCAATCTGTCTTTTTTGGTAATTTTTTTGGTTCTGCTACAGAAAATCGGCATTTTTGCATTTTGGCAGAAGTTTGTAGTGTTTTSTCTTTTACTTATATCAGAAGCGGCGGAAATAAAAAAAGGTGTCACTGTGCAATCACCTCAGTGGAACATTACAGTCCACTAAATTACTCCCCACAAGGCTATGGAAAGTCTTCCTATTCTATGGCCCAACAGAGGTCACAGATATGAAAACCATCTACCATGAATTACTGTTTGGCATGTTCATTTTAATCACCAATTACTTTGGTAAAAACACATTCCAGCAAAAATATCTCCACTTAACATTGGAATCAGTTCAAATCAAGACTCTTAAGAACACCACAGAACAGAAAATTAACGTCCAATGAAGACAGAAAGGTTGATACAAGATAATTAGCTTTGTGGGTAGACTAATCATTAGGCCCTGTTCTTCACAATGATTTTATGATTTTGTGTAATTTTACTGACTCCAAAGAAATAGATGGAAATCACAATCTGAATGAAATGTTATTTCACCATTTTATCTCTAGGCTGTGAGCCAGAGAGCTCCAGCTATGTTTATTTATCATTTATTTTGTGTTCTGTTGCAATTAGGAAAATATTGTGTTTTACTTTGCCTCTTAAAATTTTTTTTTTAAATAAAGAAATAAGTAAATAAAAAAGTCACATGGATATCAATGACATGCTGTTTTTAATAAATGCTCTTTAGAGYGAGGTACAAAACTGTGTTTTGGGAGTTCTTTCCTTAAAGGACTGTCAGGAACCTAATRGTAAACTGCAGCAAACATGTTTTAAAAGGGTAAGTGCTTAATACTTGTTAAGTACAAAGAGGCATGAGCAACTCAATATGCAAACATGTATAGATCTAGATCCTTACCACACAACACAGAATATTTCAGTTTGTCATCTGATATATGTGGTGAGGGAAYATTTGGACGTAACTCAAAAGCTTAATAAACATCATTTTCTGTCCATCATCAAAGTTCTGTACATAATCCATTTTAGAGTACATTTTTCTGCTTTTTGGTTAGATTTGCTTTTACCTTAGATTTGTTTTTACTTTTAACTTGACTTACCTTGATGGCAATTAAGGCAACCAGCTAAGAGGCTGGCACTCCCATCACTACAGAGGCACTAACTGCTGGAACAGGGGTGCTGGACCGCTACTAAGCGATCATCATCACCCTCATGGKTGCACCCCCCACTTACTGCATAGATTGGTCTGACCACTAATCACAGCCTTAGTTATTGACTCACCTATCTAAAAGGTCCCAAGAGACTCTTAACAGGCTCCCAAACTGAAGACGATGGATCACATTATTTCTAATACTACAAGTCATTAATGTGATTTCTAACCAGATTTTCTCTAATTTAAGCATTGAGAAAATGAAAGCTACACCTACCATCTCCCTTTTCACCTGTCAGAGGCAGATTTAGCTTCTCTTTATGGYTCTAACAGACTGCTATTAATGAACTCAAATGTAGGACTAATTCTCAGGATCATGAGTATTTTTAATTATCAAAAAACACTTTAGGGTCAAACTATCATTTCCTAAATCTCTTCTGGTTGGTAGTTGTAGTTTACAGAAACATTACCTCTTTCCATTCTTGCTCAGTCTTTGCTAGAACTACGTAAACTGTGCTTCTGTAAGCCTTCTGTAAGCAAGCCTTTAGTTTCTCTTTATATTGATGTTTTGATTCAGAAGGAGTGGTGAAACACTTATCCTTCCAAGACGGCTCATTATTTGTGCAGTTGACTAGTTCTTCGTGGATTTCTCTTAACAAACCCTCCAGCTCAAACAATGTCCTCTCCTCATACTGATTAATTTCATTCTGGAGTCTCTTTGTCAGCTGAGCCTCCCATTCTCGCTGCTTTTGGTCTAGTAACATCTTTATTTCTGCCTCTTTCTGAATAGATAGGTCATTTTTCTGCTTTACAAGATCTTCCTTCGCTGTTGCAAGCACCTCTTTAATTTTGTTTCTATGATCATCTAAAAATGAACGGTAGTCTCTTTCATTCTGCTCTTGAATCTGAAGGATTTCTTCTTGCTTTTCTTTGTTCCACTGAGCACGAGCTTTTGCTACTTCTGCTTTGATAGTGGCAGGGATTTCTTCTTTCTTTAACTCCAATTCCTTTCTGAGAGAAAGGACCTTTTCTTCAAGTTCTTTCACCCTTGGTCCAGATTTTTCTGCATTCTCAAATTCTTTCTTCCATTTCTCTTCAGCAGCTGAGAGAACTAGAGCTAACTGGCAAATATAAAAGACAGTTCATTAACACACAGCCTTTCCCACACACATACCCTCACTCCCTGCAACCTAACTTCTTAATATAGAAAGACTTTAAAGGGGTCATTCATTCAAGGCCACAAAATCCTTTCAGCCAGCAAGGACTGCAGCTTTTTATGGAGATCCTCAAGGATCACTCCTCTTCCATTTCATCGATGTGCAAAGCCAATATTTTTGGCAAAGAAYGAGTGTTTATCTGGCATAAGTATCAGCTTGATTGAATGATCAATTTAGCCCCAATTTGAAGGGGCAGGTACAATCACCAGATGTCCCTTCCAACCTAAGTTATTCTGTTATTCCATGACTAGCATTAAGCAATCTGATCAAAAGACTACTTATGCCCCCTTTAAAAAAGGGATACTTGCTTGGAATAATACAACACTCAGGTGTCACAGAATATCCATATCCTTCCTTAGATGTTGACAACCTGGACAGAACAATCCATTAGTTTCAATGGAAACTCACTCTCTCCACTCAATAATTCATATTARTTTTAACTCTTATCTTTTGTACCTACTTAACTATAAACTTGCTTGGTTCTGCATTACCCACTGATTCACTCTGTTTTCTCCCTCTCAGTATTGGATCATTAGCAAAAATTTTAGAAATTATTTCCAAATTATTTCATAAAAAACATAATCTTGCATGCAACAAAACCTCAGTGCCAAAGGACAATAAAAATACGCCTCGTTAATGACTCCCCAGTTAGATCTATAAATGTTCTCAGGTTGTATGCAAGACTTAGAATACTTAACAGTTTAGCAGTACATATGAAATGCAAGTATTCTGTGCTACCTGCTTTGCTGCAGTCTCTGCATGGTCCCTTTCCCATTTTTCCTGTTCTGCCTTTAGATTTATTTTATACTCTTTGAGGTCTGTTAATTCTTGGAGCCACCTAGCACGAGCTTGAGTTAAAGCTGCATCTACCTATAAACAGGGAAAAGAATCTACTTTAATCACCACAATTGAAAACAATTTCACTACTACTTACACAAAGCAGTGAAAAAGAAGAGTTAGCGTGGATTGATTATGTATATAGAAAGTAAAATATCAGACTTCCTGCAGCTCTTGCATTTCTCATTCTCAACTAATAAAATACCAACAATATTACGCCATTCTTTCACAGAAAAAGGTATTAACTACATGAGTTTCGCTCAGGTCTGTTCAGAATTCCTGTAGAACTTCACCAAGTGTGCAAAGTGTGAAAAAAAGAATAGCTACAAACACCACAAGCTTTTATGCTTCTGCTTATTCAGTAAATAATGAGTAGAATTTACTCAGGAGTATTTAAGTTGACAGTGCTTTAAAAAATATCTAAGTCTATTCTGCACATTTGCACATGTCAGTTTTACAGGCTCCAGGCAGACAGAACAATTATTTGTTACCTGGCTGGCAAGATTTTTACGGTATTTATTTTCCAGTTCTATTTCAAGTTCTTTTAAGGCCTCTTCAGAGGCCGTCTTTTCTTTCAGTGCCTTCTGGAGTTGCMGCTTCTGGTCCTCAACAATCCTTGCTAAGTCTTTAGATGAGGTTTCATCCACAACTGTTATTTGATTAGTTTGGGTGCTGCAGTCATTATATTCAACTAGAATTCTTCTTGTTTCTTCCAGTCTACTTTGCTGTTCTCTTCCTATTTTTGCAATGACTTGTTCTTTTTTCTATGGAAGAAAATTTTTTTTTTTTTTTAAACAAGTCTCCCCAATGTCTAAGTAAATCAATCTTCATCTTCATTTAACAGCAACAACAAAATCCATGCTGGGGAAATTGATTTTATACCAGCAATCCTCCCTGACACGGGAGCAAAACCATTTGCAGAAGTCAGTGCATTTCTTCATTCCAAATCAAGTATCTACATTTCTGAAGAAAAATAATATTTAACTTGGAGACCTTTCTTACTAGGTCCTTTTAAGCCTGGGTCCTTCCTTCCTCCCCACAATTACCCTTCTGGCTATACCCTTCGTAAAGTACAAGGGAGATACACAAAGGAGTTCTGTATGTCTCCCAAATTAAAAATACAAAGTATATAAATTCAGACACTAGGTTGAAAACATAACCAGAGTTAATAACCTGCTGAAGTAAGACATCTCTACAGTGCGTGTAATACCTACTTGACTTCAGAAATGCCTACAAATACAGATCCTTATCTATCTTAAATAACAAAGTAACAATTTACAAGTGTATCAATATACAAGTGTTTCATCATAAAAAAAGTGTAATTCCAAATCCCCCAATGTAAGCTCCACACCTCCTTCTCTTCCTTCTCCCAGTGGATTTTAGCTAATGCAACTTCCTTTTCAACCTGCTGTTTGATATAAAATTCTTTTTCTTTCAGCCATTGGTTCTTTGCTGCTATGATAGAAGTATTGTACTTCTCTTCAAGCTCAATCCTCTGGTGGTGAAGWGCATCTTCCCTCTCTTCTAGTAGTTGCTTTTTAAGCTAGGAGGATGCAGAGGGGAGGGGGAAAAAAACAAACAAACAAAGAGTGTACAAGAAACCTAAGTTCGGGCTCATCTCTGCAATAGTATTTAGTCAGTTTGGACTGATCTTTACTTACAGCATATTTTAAGCTGCTTATCTCTACCAAACTTCTCTTAGCAAGGCAGCTGAGCTACTTAAGTCATTTCACAGTGATATCTTTGATTTAAAAACTTGTTTTGCTTTTCCAAAKAATTTATTATTGAATAATATTGAAAACTGTAATCCAAAGATAATGGGATGACAACTTCTACCATCACCAAGTGTTTTGTTGAAAAAGTCTCACAAATACAAGAATTCAAATTGCTGACTCAGCCCTATAAAGGGTCATAAATACATTTCAGAAACGTGCAGTTTCTATGAAAACAAGTAGCTATTGGGAGGGGTTACTTTTATATTTTAATCCATAAACCACCTAACCAAGTTAAATTAACAACAAATAGCTCACTTGTGTTAAGTTTCTGATATAAMCGCATAGCTTCCAAAAATCTTCTTAAAAGCAAAAAATACACTTCTCGATATATCTTWAAAAGTGTCTGAAATGATACAATTTATAGGTATTTTCATCATTACCTTGTCTTCTTTCAGCTGCTGCTCTTCCTCAAATTTCTGCTTTAAAGTAGCTTCCAAGGTGTCCTTCTCACCACAGACTGATATATAACATTCCTTCACTGCAGTCACCTCCCTGTTTAGCTCTTCTATATCAGCCCTTCAGAGCACATATTATTTATTATAAGTTATTTAGTCTTTACATTCAGAGAACAGCAAGGTGTTTTGTTGTTTTTTTTTTTTCCTAAAAGGAGTAACTACCATTGAACGATGCAGACAAAGTACTAAAAACATTCAGTGAGACAAAAAGCAAGCCTTACTTAAACTGTGATATTGTCTCTTCATAAGCTTGAATAAGCTGCTGTTTTTCTTCAGCATGTTTCTCTGTAAGGTCTTTCTCCATCTGGGCTTTTGTATCCTCATGATGTTGCTGATACATTCTTTCACACCTGTGATTCGCAAAGAGAGGAAAATACTAATGGGGTTTTCTTTTTTTTATTGTTTATTGTTTTCTGTTTAGAGTAAACCTATAGTTTTAATACTGCCATTCCTTATAGACAGCTGGTACAAAAATACACACACACACAAACAAGCAAGATACAAGTTAGCAAACAGAAGTGTTCACAGGCTTACCTGTCAATTGCTTCTTGTTTATCCTCATCAAAATCTTGAACCATTTGTCTCATCTGAGAACAGAGATCTTGATTCGAATTTTTCAGTTTTTCCTCATTTGATTTCAGTTCTTCAATAGCCACAATATGGTTCTGGACAAAAGTGAATTAATAGAAGGATTTTAAGGAAATTTAAATCAGTAAGATATTGCCGACATTTACAGTTAYTTTTATTTATAGGTATATACAGCTTTTCAATCTCACCTGAACTTCTTGCATCAAAGTTTCATTAGCCTTTCTGAGTCTCAGAACTTCTTCCTTAAGATTATCAGAAACAGGTGAACTAGCCACTGAAGTATCATTCGGATTTTTCACAGGCTACAAAAAAAATTAAAATCAAATCTTTCAAGATAAACTTACTTTAGAAATYGATGCTTTAAAAAAAGTTACAATTGCTGAATAAGTATTTTACAAAAGGATGAAGGAAGTGATCGCAGTACAAACAGTATCACTGTTACTCCAGATGAAGTCTTAAAATTCATAGGATTTTGAAGTTCCTATGAGCACATGTAAAACCCTGCTTGCAGGCTCATTGGCAGCTACCATCCAGTTGGGAGTGTACTTTGTACAAGTTGTACATGATACTATCAGCTTTCTCCCAGAAATTATGAGGTCTTTCTGAGACTAAGTGAGGATAACTCATTAGTGGAAGAGAGTTGTGACCCCACTCCTTCCTTTCCAAACGGAAAAAAAGGCAGAACAAAAGTATCACCAAAACAGCAAAATTGATCTTAATATCAAACACATATTTACTTAACTGCAATAAATACCCAGCTTTAAGTTCACTAATTCAGTTTGTTTTTGTAGGAAATTTAGACATTGGTTCACTTACATCTATTTCACTTTCAAAAATACTTTCTTTATTTTAACATAACAGACAGGGGAGAGAAAAAAAAAATCCCACATACCTCTAAGGCTTTTGATGCTTTTTCTGCTTTCAGCAGCTGCTTGCATTCTTCTAATGCTTTCTGGCAATCTTGAAGATCATTTTGCAATTGAGTAATCTGGTTTCTCTTCGTTTTATTGCTGCTCAATGAGCGTTCCAGTTCAGCTTTTAATTCTACGATAACTTCATCTTTAGAAAGTTCTTTGTCCGGGTCTCTATTTTTTATTGCACTAGTAGGAAAGACACAACCAATTGCATTTTATAAAATGCAAAAACAAGTAAAAATATCCTACGCATACATAGACACAGGCACCTGAAAGGTAGGTGTAGCAAAAGAACAACTAATTCTGTTCGTAAAGACAGTGCTTCAAGCATAAGAGAAATGAACGTAAAAGTTGCATGCTTCAATTGGTCATGTTGTAATTCATGTATAGAATGAAGAAAAACACTTTTCTACTTCTGTGAAGTTATTTGCTCTTCTATTTTGTGAGGTGTTTTGAAACAACTCTTGATTAGTTGTATTAAAACACAGCTTTAAAATTAAGTAGCTAAGCAAAATCATTTCAACAAAATGGAACCTATGCAAATATCCATATTATTAACATGAAGTCTATGCATTGCTATGGGTGAAGACACAGTTGTCTTATACTGAGACATTAAGTTGCTGTCCACAGACCCATTAAGTGCTCGAGCACGTTACTATACTCTCTAATATATGTTCCAGATTTTACCCATTTGGAATAAGCTACAGCGTGGCAGAGCTCAAAGTTTCTGGAACATGAGCAAGCTTCCCATCCCTGTAATGCTGATTGCATTAAGACAGCTTCCTCATTACTTGGTTGCACTTGGGCAATGCTTTCTACCTTAACTCTACTAGGAATTAATAGAAAAACTTTATCAGCGTTTTGGATTTTTAGAGCAACTTATAATAAAAAGATGCATCTACTTTCTTTTCTAATATTCCTTCCCTCCAAAATAAGGCAATATTGGCCTTATAAAGTCTGAATATTTGTTAACCAGCTATTAGGCATCCAAGTTATGGTATTACTTTGGTTTCATATCTCTCAGATGCCCTGACAATRTAAATCATTTCAAATATTTTGAAGTAATTACATATTGATCCTATATGATTATCCTTTACTGAAATATTAGATACTATGTATAATAGAGGGCTTTAGATTTTGCTTTATCTAAGAATCATTCAATACCTGCAAAATCTTGACTTTTTCCAGTTGAATTGTTTAATTCCCAGATCTACATAAGACTCACTCAGCTCTCCACCTGCCTCATTGAGAAATACTCCAAGCTTGGCAGCAGATTCATACAACATAATTTCTTCCTTCAGTTCCATTAATTCTTCCTTAAAGGCAGAAGCAGAAATAAGTTATTTCTGATAACAGAGAAACAGAGAAACTCCAAGTAAATGACCCAGTCCTAGTGACAATTCTTAGAAAACAGAAATATAGTGCTGTTATTTCCCAACAATGACTCTATTTATTGAAATATTCCAACATTTGTTTAATTTTTTCAAAACATATCTTTTTCACACTATCATTTCTCCAGCAAATGTAAGAGAAACCTACAAGTTAAGTGGGGACTGTTTTCCATCACTCTTGTTGGGAAAAGGTGCATCTCAGAACATCATATTTCTGTTTCCCATAGCCTAATTTACGAGATTCCTGGTCATATCTAAACACACCAAATGCACATTTACATTTTCTTGTTCCATAAACAGAATAAATTGATGTAAGATATTAGTAGTGCAAAAGTGATACATCTGCAAACAATATACTTCTTTAAATAAAAAATAAATTCAACATGCAATAACGGGGGAAGAAGGAACAGATAATCTTTTACAGAAGAGAAACRAGTTTCCCACAACAGGCAAAAAGTTTCAACCTACCAACCTCTTACCCCTAACAAATCTCTCTAGAATAAGAGTGGTAACATATTTAATAAAATGAATTAACCTGCAAAGCCTTGTTCATGTTATTGCTTATCATGTGTGCTGACTGAGCTTGTTGCAATTGAAGCCGTAACTGGTTTGTCTCCTGTATCGAGCCTATTGCAAGATRGAAAGAGCAGGGAAGAGGGAAAGACAGAAATATAAATAGGCAAGAAAAATCATGACATGTGACAATAATGTTCAATTAAATAGCGACACTTATTCTCATGAAGGCATTATTCTGTTTCCTTTAGCTCCCTCTTAGAAAATACAAATAAATTATGGTGAAGGTTACTACAGTTCCCGAAACACCTCATTTAAAACTTAGAACTATTACTGTGGCTTTATTTCTATTATTAAAAGTCTGAAGAATTAARGATTTAAAACTAAAAGCCGTGAGTGGCAAGCTATCCCAAGAGTTCACTGTCCTTGCATATCACCAGAAGCAAAAACAGAATGATGTCCCTGTGCCAGAACATCAAGAGGAACAGGACTATCTTAGAAAACAGGTCACCTTCCCCTWCTCCCCCAATTGATGGACTAGCCTTATGGAGTACCAATAATTCTATTGATACTAACTCTTGGGGAAGGAAGGAGGAATTAACTGCCAACTACAAAAACAATTATTTTTCTTTAAATTTGAATATGGGATGCAATATATAAACCAAGTTACTCTTTTACTGTAGTACAGAACAGTGTGCAACAGTACAGCCCTGCTCAGAAATACTTATCTATTGAAATCAAAGTTACAGCTTACACAGGCAAACTTCTTAAACTAGAAGCTTTAATCTGAGGATTCTTGTATTTCTACACCACCTTTTATTTAAACTGAACTTTGGTTAAAWCTGGTTAAAGTACTGGGCAGCAAACAGTGTAATATGCATTTAGACTTACAGATCCGATTTCAATAGCAATGTATTGTTCTATACTTCAAAAAGTTTAAGTCATGTCTGCCAGGAAAGATAAGGTATGAGCAAAACACTGACCTGTTTGCAAGAGGTTTGCACATTGCTTTTGACTTTCTTCTAGACTCTTTGTCAGCCGATTTATTATTTCAGTTTTTTCACATTTGTTTTCTTCTAGTGTTTTTTCAAGTTGCTTGACATGCTCTCCTAGGTGACTGCAAAGCTCTTTCTGGGAAAGAAGATTAGTTTTATTCATACTCCGAACAAGAAAGGAATTTTAAGGAAAGTGAATTCTAGTTTCTCTCATAYGAAAAGAAGAGCTCCTGAGGACTTTGCAGAGTACCTCTTTTGAATGTATTTAATAGCATAACCAACTTAATTGTTAAGCAGAATAATAAGTTGCATAATAGGACAAATCCTATTGGCCCTATCAAATACCACCTTAAAATTAACTTTCCCCCAATCCACTTCCCCCTTTTTAACCCGCCACTTCTAAAATTAAGGATTCCCTGRGACAGGTGCTTTATCATTCTGAGATCAAAGCTTGGGGATCACTCAGTTTGTTAAACAATCTGTCTTATAACAAATTATTGGAGCATTTCTCAAGTCCTTTTTGCCTGCAGACTTATTCCTAAATACCTTTATTTTGGCAAAACAGAGCCTTCTCTGTCTGCTATATGCCAGCTCCACAATATCACTGTCCAAGACTTGCATGAGAGCATATCACATAAGCTCCATAACATTGAAACTTATGAATATCTTTCCATTAGAAGGGAAAATTACTGATTACAGTTCAAGAAGTGAACTGTTCAGGACAGTTGTGTAGCTCTGCAGCACATGCAACAGAATGTGCCCATAACCATTCTCACCTGTTCTCGGAGTGCAGAGCTTGTAGTATCAAGTTTCTGCTCTAATGCTAATACTTGCTTTTCATACTTTTGCTTGAGGGCTGAAATAACAGTCTCGTGCTGCTCTCTGGCTCGCTGAAGGGCATCTGACCGCTGAAGTTCTAACAGCTGCTTCTTCATGCTTTCCATGGCTACCTCTGCCACTTTGGACTGCTTCAATAGCTATAGGAACAGTATTAAATATAACCTTACCATACACCTTCAAAAAGCCCAAGATATCTCAAAAATGCAAATTCTTCGATAAAGCATCGTGTTGTAAAGAAAGGAGCATTAACTTCATTATGTTAACTAATAGCATCAGTACAATCATGGATTTGGTCTATCACTACCTCCATCCATTCAGTTACGTAACTGAGAATTTTATTTCCCTGGTGGGTCTTCACTGTTTCAGTACATTCTGCCACAGACAAACAAACAAAAAATTCCCAAATCCACTCACACCAAAACAGCATTTATGAACAGTTCTCTTGCATTTTTGTCTAAAAACAATCCTAAAATAAGCAGTCACTGGCTTGAGAAACAAGGAGGACAGGAAGAAAGGGGAAAAAAAAAAAAAAAAAAAAAAAAAAACCACAAGCAATTGCACTCTGTTTACGTAGGTACTTTGATCATCTCCTGGCCAACAAAAGCAAGTTAGAAGTAGCAACCAGAAGAGATTATCACTCCTTCAGAGATGGCAAGAAAAAAATATAAGGCAAGGAGAGCAGTTTAATACAGTAAGTTTTTCTACTTCCAGAAAMCCTACATGAAAGGGCCTTTCATTTTACATCTGACAGCTGACGATAAAATATGCTCCACAGCAAATAGTCTGTTCTTCAGTGTCCTGTTCCAGATTTTTTATTTTTATTACATGGAAAGAGCAAAGGAAGAAAGGGTCCTTAAAACTGGTTACAGTTTTGTGCTGTACTGTTAAGATAATCAGCACAATCTGAATTCCTGTGTATTTATCTACCAAAAAGTAAAAACATCCTGTTTTGAGTCATGGAAACAGAGGAGTAACAGTGAAAGTCTTATAAAGCATCCCAAGGGGCATGTCAGACAGGAAGAGACAAAAAGGAGAGGAGAGGGCAGAGGAACAGAGAGAAAAAAAAAAAAAAAAAGAAAAAGAAAAAAAAGAAAAAAAGCTAAGTGAGAAAATTTATTGATGAGGCCTAAGGAATGCAGTAGGTCAAAATAACTTTGCATTAGAGTCTGCCTGCTGCAGTCCAAATGATTCATTTAAAAGAAAAAGTTGGTCCAAGAATATAATGTATAAAAAATGTTATTATTTAGGAAGGCTCTTGACATTAATATCTAGCATTTGAAACAATCGTCTATATTAGTAGGTAATGTGATTGTTTTTCAAAGGCACAGATATGGTTCAAGGCACTAAGTGAATACTTACAGAATATTTCCAAACCAAAGCTACGAATTCACTGGAGCAAGCTAAAATTATGTTCATTTAACTTTTGCTCCAATATTCAGTATGTCAGTTCATAGGTTTATCAGGAAAGAATTGCTAGAATCCTCATATGCTGCATAGATTTCAACAAGCTATTTTTCCACCAAAGCATCCTATTCAACCATTATATATTAAATTTCTGATAATTAAAAGAAATTCATGAATGAGACAACAGAACAAAAAAAAATCTCTTCTATGTGAGACAAGTAATATTTATGTTTAATACAAACGCACCATAAATAATCATATACRTCTCCTACAATTAATAGCTTAAAAACAATAATAGTACCTGCTCCTCATTGGCAGTAAGAGTCTGAATTTGGGTTTCAAGTGCTTTAACTTGACCTTCAAGATGCACTTCCCGGTCTTTTCCATTCTGATAGAGTTTTTGAGCCTCATGAAGACTAACAGCCAAACCATCCTTCTCATCTTAGAGGGGACAAAGTAATTGTGAGAGAAACATCCATTCAACAACTACATGGAACACGATTATTCAAGCACTCCATCATACAGAACCAARCTCCACCAGCCCACATTCCTACTCTATTCGAGCCGAGAAGAGATCCCAAAAAGTCAATCTCCACCTCCTGCAACGGCATCAGAACTCTACCATTCTGTTGGCACCAAGAACCAACACACAGTGGAACACCCAACAGCTTTTTTTTTTTCTGCCCTCTCCCTGTCCCCCAAAATCTTTTGTGCTCTTTTTGCATTCTATATGTCTGTCTTTATTTTCCAGGCTCATGACTATTCTTGTAGCAAAAAAAATAAAATAAAATAAAAACAGACCAAGACATCTCCATGACAGCTTTGCCACTTGGGAAGGACTTGTGTGTATATACAGTCTAGAAAACTATTCAGTTAAACTACACTTTTTTTTCTTTTGATCAGAGAGGCATATTTCTTCTGCTGTTTGCCTTCTTTTGATACTTTTAATGCACTATTTAGGCAAACTTCTCATTTTTCTGTATGCCTCATATCTAGCACATATGAATCTTGGAATATAACAATGGTCCTGAGAAACGTGCATTTACAAATGCAGTAAAAGTTGAGTCAGGTAGCTGAGTCAGGCTCCAATCTAAAGAAGCATTTACGCTACGTATACATCAGCATGTTTTCTGGATGTTAATATTTTACTGAATCAGGGTCTTATTGTGACAATAAATTCTATAAATGTCTAACAGTCCCAGCGCCCTATGTCAATATATTTAACAGATGTTAAAATACTTTAATGTTACTGTCCAACTGAAAAAAAATAGCCAATAACAGTAAGTGTGCAGAAAAGTCTAATTTCAACTTATTACCTCTCATATAATTTTGAGGGCAAAGGGTTAGGTCCACTTTTGTTTACAAATCAAGCTCATAAATAGGATCAATGCTAACTAAACAAACGTCATAACAAACAAGTTGCTAGATATCACTAACTCTAGAAATGGAAGATCTTTATAAAAACATTTTACCTGTGATCATTGAAAGCTGATGATTCAAATACCTAATCTGCTGTGCACTCTCTTCTAGCTTTTCATTAAGTTCTTCCAGTTGTCTTTCTCTTGCTTTATTCAGAACTTGAAGCTGAAGAACCCGCATGTTCTCTGAAGAATCTGCCAAATTTTAAATAGTGTACAGACAAGTCAGCATAACTGCAATCAAGTAAACAAGTCATAACCATAAATGATTTTCCCCTCAAGATATTTCTCTCATACAGTTAGAAATTCACTGTTGGGACACCCGAACACATCTTAGTTTTGTTACACTCATATCACCTCAGCTGCTCTATTAGGTTTGAATTGCCTACAGTTTTCTAGCCATCACTAACAATAATATCAGAGGTAAATATTTACATGCTGTAAATTCATAGGCAGTTCAGTGACATTTGGGAAKTTTTCCTACAGGCAACAGAGCAAAGTTACTCTCCCGTTTGAGGTGCACTTCATAGAAAAGCACATTTATSATCAAACAAAACATATTTGAGAACCCTGGGCCAATGGTTTCCAATAAAATTTCCATGGCATTGAATAATGAGTTCTTTCTTCTGTTCTTATTGTTCAAAGCCTCACTGATCAAAATTATATTTTTCAATACCCTATAAGGTGAATGTTGGAAGGGGCAAAGGAAGGGGCAAAGGAAGGGGCAAAGGAAGGGGCAAAGGAAGGGGCAAAGGAAGGGGCAAAGGAAGGGG
>NW_020455655.1:3510654-3606869 GCF_003342845.1 Nothoprocta perdicaria
GGAAGGGGCAAAGGAAGGGGCAAAGGAAGGGGCAAAGGAAGGGGCAAAGGAAGGGGCAAAGGAAGGGGCAAAGGAAGGGGCAAAGGAAGGGGCAAAGGAGAAAAAAAATCTACATAGAGTAGAACATAATAACAACAACAATAAAAAAAAAGAAACAGGAGAATCTCATTATAAGTTTAAGTCAAAATAAAAGATCACGTACATCAACATTTTTGAGTTGTTTGACTGAAATCGATATTGGACTTTCTCCAAGACTAATGAACAAAAAAAACTTACTTTCACTACCACCCAGAAATTCATGCTGCAAATCCTCAAAGACTTCATTTCTTCTAGTTTCTTCTTGGGTTACTGGAACTTTTTGCTGAATGCCATTTTGGTATGGTTTATATGTCACTTTGTAAGATTCTACAGACTTGCCACTAACAACTCCAGACGCACCAAACTGCTGTTGTGACAATATAAGGGCAAATAAACATAAGCTACAACTGTAGTGTTCCTCGATGAAAGTATTCTTCCTTTTGATTTACATGTTGAATTTAAAAATAACTCTAGTAGCTCTTCATTCTCAGGCTCTAATCCAGCAAAGTCTTTAAATGTACACTTTAACTTATCCACCCYTCTTAAGGTAGGCATATTCATCAAAATTTATATTACGCTCACAGACTGCATCACATCCATACTATCTTATGGCTAACTAGCCAAACAAGTGAATTTAGAATAAATCTAAAGCAAAACAGTCTACAAATATTACTGTCAGCAGTCATATATATATATATATATATATATCTGTGAAAACTTTCCAAAAGAGACAAATATATACCAGCCTCTGAAATACCTTAAGATGGTCCTTTGAAGTGTCCGGGAAAATTACTATTTTACTTTGCTGACTATTAATTTCTGGCTTATGGCCATCCATATATGGCCTAAAGTTTTCTGGAAGATGATATACATTGCTCTGTTGGTAGCAGCTTGGACCAGGACTATACCCATCTCTACCAAGATACACATCTCCAGAATCCTCTTGACTGTTTTGGCCACAGTAATCTTCCTTAACTTCGTACAAACATTTTTCTTCATTAGGTAAGCCATTCCAATTCTCTGAATGGTTTTCAATGTGGTTATTTTGCTGTTCATGCAACAATTGCTCAGAAAACAGATTTTGTCCTTGTTCATAACCCTATGAATGGATAAAAGATTCAGAATTGTTTTATCAAAACTCAGATTTCTTTTCTTTATGGGGTTATCAACAGACAGCAGAAATACTTCTACTGAATAAGAAAACCGATCACCTATATAAAAAGCACATTTCTAATTTCAAGAATATTTACTACATTATTATGAACACACAGTTTCTACTAATTAAATAACCACTTAGAAAAAAATACTTACATTCTGACAATCACTAATCAATGGATGATCATTCCATCTTCCATCATGCTCCCAGGGCTCATGTGATCTAGGAAAAGACAAACTGGCTTTGCTCTCTCATATAAACAGTAGAAAAACAAAACACAAACTTTAATTCAATTAACTGACATCCACTTCGTTTCTCATGCAACCCAAGCTCCACTGTGAATTACTGTATGGATTATGGCTTTCTTAGATAGTTTTTAGGGACTTGATTATGTGAAATTTTACTCCCTCTCAAAAGCACAATTTAAAATAAAAATACAAAAAAAAAAAAAGCCTTACTGCTCCTCATTCTCATGAATGCTACTGTCTGAATAGCTGGAGAGTTGGTCTCCACTGTCTTCCAGCATATCATGGGGAAGGTCTGTCAATAGTTGTTGCAACTGAAACAGAAGAACATACGTGATATTGCTTTTCAAAAGAATATAAGCAAACTAAAGCAAATATATACAGTCTAAAGCAAAACAGGTAGAGGAATAGGCTGCTTGCATAAAATTTATGTTTTCTTCCTTTGRAGAGGCATCATTCAGTTACAACACTGACACCACCAAGCTTTACACAGTAGAGCTAGCAATTCTTCCAGTAAGCAAAAAGCTGAGGGAGATGCYACCACACTGACTTGTTACAGAACAGACTGCTTTTGAAGACTAATTTACAACTTCTCATGCTAAGAGCTCTCCTCCTTGAAAAAATACGCATTCAAAACATGCTCTCAGGAGCCCAAATTTAAATCATGATGAGAAAATGCCAGTTGCTGTTACTTCATACAAGCCTGCATTGCAGTGATTAGTGGTCTGCCTACATGAAGTCTTTATGCAGCTGAATGCAAACAAAAAAAAAAATCCACTACTTTGAATTCAGGAATGCCATATTTGTGGCCCTTTTAGGTTGCAGCCAAAAACCAAGATAAAATAGTATGACCTGTCTGACCAATCCTTGGTCCAAGATAATTGTCACAGAATGACCAGCAACATTTACCAATTCATACAACTTGGTAGTCAGCATGCACAACAGTGACATGTGAATAATCAATGTGATTTATTGAATTTACAATGTATATTAGCATTAAGGAGACTTAATATGTAATTCTTGTATCAAAATGTACAACAGCCAACCCAAGAGTACATTTAAAACTAACAGTTTATAGCTCTTATATTTTCTAGTCATTTCTATAGAGATTTTCCAGAATTTGATAAAAGCTTATACAATGCGTTAAAAGCAGTGAGCCCACGGACGAGCAATTGCACTGAAATAAGATAACTTCATTTAAAATACATGGTATCTTCAAAATCATGGGAACACTTGGGAAGTATCTTAGTACCAAAAATGCAAAATCACTACAGTGCTTTTTAAGAAAAGGAATGAAAACACATACTGTGTGGACACATAGTTTCAGGGTTATTTAACTTGCCTTTCCAGAAGCTAATTATTTCCTTTTGCCCACATATCTACTTAAAGAATAACTCCCCAAAATTCTTGAACTTACTTGATACAATGAGCCCCATATAGAATGAACCCATTCTTCCAAATTTTCAGTAGCTTTGATATGTGGCCACATATTGGGCTTCAACTTGTATGTCTGAACAACACATCCTGCTTTTGGCTCATTAAAAAAACAGAGAACCACACATGTTTAAAACTATTGCATCGTGTATCTGTACCCTAACTCTGTTTTCTCCAAACTGTCAGACAAAGCACGTACTTGAGTGTTAATCAGAGCAGAAACATCAAGTGCTACATGTGAAATACAACAACATAGAGAAGCTGCGAAGGAACATAGACAGTAGGTGACAGTGCTCCTTGGATATCTGCTAAATAGCCAAAAAATACAGTTTTTATAGCCACTACATATGACATTGCAAKGCTCTTGAAAATGTATCTCCTCATTTTCTCTCTACTTGTGCAATTTGTGAGTTTGATCTCTATGCTATCAATGACAGYATAACATTTCAGTTTGAAAGAGGAAAGAAGCTAGGTAAACAAGCCTTCCAAACAAATCATTTATTTATTGTCACCTCTTGTTCTCTTGCATAATCCTCTTGGTCATACTCTTCCTCTTCATGTTGAGTTTGTAGAGCTCCACTATCAAAATCAATGGACATTGTTTTCTAATGATAATGGTCTTCAGTATCCAGAACGCCTATCACAAGGTAATAAAACATCAGATGAGGAAAAAGAAAGTCATAAAACAATCATCCTCACTTTCCAAATCAAGCAGCCAAACATAAAAAGAAAAGACCAACATTGCCCATTATCTGTATCTGTGCTTCTACTCTGCTTTCTAGCATTAATAGTACTTATCATTTCTAAAAGCTAAGCTTTTTCAATAATTATTCATACTGTTATAAAAAAAGAATTTATTAAAGTTCACTTATGAAAATAGACATCATTTGATGATTTTTAARGGTCCMTTCCAACCCTAATCATTCTGTAATTTAGTTTAAGCTGTAGCACTGAACACATTCACCCCTTACAGACCCATAGTTATGCCCAATCTCCAGTGTCACGTCAGTGCTTTTGAGAGAGCACGTTTGAGAGAGAGAGCAGGTTGCTGCGAGAGCACCYGGATTACAGCTTTAGCAATGGAAAAGCAGCAGGTCAGTTGAAGACTTAAAGAACTGCTGAGTGTAAAGAAACTCAGACACCCAAGGACATGGAGGCCACAGCAGCTACATCCTAAAGCTGCAGGGTGTTAATGTTTGCATTTCATGGCTAGACAAGCGACTCCTTGGTGAAGGGAGACCCCGTTATTAGGGGAGATCTGAGCGAACTTGTTGTTCTTTACGCAAACAGGGCTCCCCGCTGCTTCTCCCCCTCTCCGCCGGCCCCAGGGGCCTCGCGGCCTGCGGGAAGCGCTGGCGCCACGGGGGCCTGCGGGCGTTGGGGGCCGCCCCGTGCGGCCGTTAGCACCGAAGCCCCCTCAGCTCGGCGGGAGAGGCGCCTCCCGCCGAGCCCGAGGCCCCCGCGTGGCGAGCGCGGAGCAGGCCCGGCCGCCGCCACTCACCGGAGCCGCCGCGCCCAACGGCCGCCCGCTCCCATGGGGCACAACAAAGACACCGCGGCCGCGCTTCCGCGTGACAACCGAACCTGCGCCCGCCRCGCCTGAGTGGCGGCCCGCGGCTCCAACCAGCGGGCGCGGCGCGGCCGCAGGGCCCGCGCGCTCTGGGCAGCAGGGGCGGGCGGGAAGCRGCAGCCCCCACCCCCTTCACGCTCGGTTGCGCTGCGGAGCCTCTCGTTGGCTGTTTAAAGGCAGGCGCGGAAGGCCGCGGGAAGGCGTACGGCTCGTTGGTTGGCTAAGGGGCCAGCCAATCGCTGTGGCCGCTTCCGGAGGGGCGGGGCTTCCCCGTGACGTCACGGCCCACGGGGGCGGGGCTGGGCACAGGTGTCGGAGGCGCCATGTCGCCGCGGGACGTGGCAGTTACCTGGCAACGCGCGATGACGTAGCCCGGGGAGAGCCGTGTGAAGTCACAGCGTGGCGGGGTGACGTCACGCGATGAGAGGGCTGCCCCTCATGGCCTTGTGGTGATAAAGGCTGAAGCACTGAGCAAGCACCTCCCACTCGAGGGCTGCAGCCTCTCCTCTAATCTGCCAATTAATAAATAAATAAATAAATCGACTATTTTTCTGAGATAAGGAACTCCTTCCGCAGCACTGCCTGTAGCCATTCAAAAAAAAAAAAAAAAAAAAAAAAATTGTTTCCCGAACAATGAGCATTTGTTCGCAGAGGAGATATGTAATAGCACCACCTGGTGACACTCGCCTTGCTGTAGCACTGCCCGCCCGACAGGCAGAGGATGGGAGCTGTGATAGCAGAGATGTGGTTGGGTCACCTTTTGTAATATTATTTTATTCTTGTAAGCAACCAAATTTAACACTTAAATTTATTGGAACTTTGAAAGAAAAAAAAAAATGCTGTGTGACTCGAGTTAAAACTGTGTTTTTCCCAAGGGCTTCTACTAACCATTAGAACAAGGTTATCCAGTTCTTGCAACCACCTCAGTTATTTCCACAGGCATGAAAAGCGTTATTAAGATATCTAAATGTGCAGGACAATCCCTGCAAACTTTCTCAAGAACAACAGTCAGGAAAACTTTCCAGCATTCAAACAACAACGTAACTTTTCAGCATTGGGGAAAACCTGCTGTGTCTGTTAGGAACAACAAACTGAGCTCCTAGTTCCCGCTCCAGAAGAATAGATGTGATTTATTCCAGGAAACATAATCTATTTTCTGCAAGGCATGGAAATGCTGGATCTGGATTCTATCTGAGCCACTAGTCTTCTTTGCTTTCTCTCTTCTACAGCAAGAAATTCTGAGATATTAACTTGCTGAATACGCTGGCCCCTAATTAACTACATTTTCTTCCCTTTTTCCTTTATGGTTTTGCTACAGACACACACACACAAAAAAAAAAAAAAAAAAAAAAAAAAAANAAAAAAAAAAAAAAAAAAAAAAAAAAAAAGAGAGAGAGAGAAACAATACGAAGATTCCACTTTACTTTTCAAGTTAGTGATATTCAAAATGCCATATTTAATTGTATCAGATTCTAACCCTAACATCATACAATGACTTTAGGTATTTTTGCCTATTGGTGGAGGGAAAATGAAGTCCCTAAGTCAGTGTTTCGACTGCCAAATTCATGCAGCTTTCATCTCTGACTGTCACAATTSTACTTACTTGTATTCTCGAGTCATTTTGATTTTTACTAAGCAGAGATGGAATTCCCCGTATTTGCTGACACCTTCACACATTTCAAGGCTGATGAAAAAAGCAGCTCTGTACAAGTCCTGTTTCCTATTGACGTGTCACAAAAGCAACTATTTTCACTTCATTCTTCAATAAAAGACTGTTAATATTATACTTTATGAAGTCTGATAAGCCCTGCAAGTAGAAAGGATACCATGCATGGAGTTGATATGCCACTTCTAATAATTGCTTACCAAAGAGCTTTGCAGGGGCGTAGAACTTGAGCATGAGCTTTTGCTGGGAGCCTTGTTCTCAGATGAGAACCTTGGACACCATAGAACAGGACTTTAATCTTTATTCTGGAGACTTGAAGTATCAAAACTGCCTGACCCTACCAAGGAAACCAGCTACTGCTCTTTAAAAGCATCAGTATACGTGCTTCAATATTTGTAATTGAATATTTTATTCATGTTACTATTGAGGAATAAAATATATTTTGGGCCTATTAGCTGAAAAAAATAAAAATGATGCTTTTAACTCAGCTCTAAATATGAACCTTTACATCAGACTTTCCCTCTAAGAACACTTACATCCTCAATTATTCTGTGCCTGTGTGTCCTTTCCAGAGAAAAGAGCTCTGATAATACATCCCATTTAACACAAAGGCATTAAGCAAAAGAAGAGAATTTCCCTTTTAGAGTCAAGGCTTTTCTTCCAGAGATTGCAGGACTATCCACACCAATTGTCTGCCCTATTGAACTAAGCTGGTGGGCTGTGAGGGAATGTCCCCAGCTGTGCCAGGAGGCATTAAAGGGACAACTTTCTCAAAGATGCCATCACCCAGACTACCAGTCTCCTTCCCTAAGCCCCCCTCCCCTTTCTTCAGCTACATATTAAATCATTTTATTTAACAGAAAGCCCAAGAAACTACTGTTCATACTGAATGCAGGACTGCTCATATTTTGAGTATTTATTGTGGCAAAACAATTCATAAGTTTTCTTTAGAAGACTTTTTTTTTTTGCCATGTTTAGGAGCAAATGAACTCTACATGAAGAAATGGAAAATCATATATCATTTTGGAAAGAGCACTGGATAAGAACACATGCAGAGTTCAAACTTCTAAATAATTTTCTCTCAAAACGCACTATTAGTTTTGTTCAGCTTCTCTAGTTTGTAAAGGTCTATGAAATCAATGAAAATATATTTAGCCTACACCTTTAGAAAGAAAAATCTCCAGTATTAGTTGGTAATAACAGTAAAATCGTATGCAAAACAAAAATATTAGGATCTAGCATGCTTGTCCTTTAACAAGTTCTATTCCAAAATTATATTAAATATATTAATTTCAACTTTGTAAATGTTGCATAATCTYAAGTCTTTTGCGTAGGCAGACAATGATAAAAATGATTAAGAAACCAGACAACCGTTCTCTATTGTGAATGCTATGATTTTCAAACACTACTTGCTAGTAAAGTGCTGTTACAAGCAAAATGAAATCATTAGTGTCTATCGAAAGCAAATGACATTTTAGTAATATTCAAATTGTATTTGTTTTGGCAAATAGTTAAAACCTTAAATGTGTTTGTTTAAACACCCAAAACTAATTCAGTATAAATAATATTGGTTTCCAATAATTCTGTTCTAAAAGGCACATACTAATGTTCCAGCAGTTCATTCAAGTGAGCTTTTGCATGTAAAGTTTTAATTGTGCTTTTAAATAGTTACTGATTCAGTATGACCTTGAAAGTGACATTTGTGCATGTCTAAAATACCTTTTCACAAATGAACCTCACACTCTGAAGGTATAATTTTGTTAAGATTATATATATAACTATGCATATCGATCTCTATAGATCTATATAGATCTACACATATACATAWATTCATACATACACACACAAAAAGAAGTCTTCTGGAACAACAGCAGAATGCGCAGTCTATACTTTTTTGAACTGGCTTCATAATATAAAGTTTCATAACAGTCAATGGAGTTTCTGAAATGATTTGTCTCGGGATTTGTGAGATCCAAGTGATTATTTGTGGTAATGCATTTGTCCCACATTACTGTCTTTCCTCACAGGCTGTTTCAAGCTCACTTCACTTCCAGAAGAGATGATTGGCAAATTGTTTTCCATGTGATACTGAATAAGATGACCCACGCTATCAAATATACGGTCTTTGGTTCTTACCTAGGGAAAGAAGCAATAAATAAATAAATAAACAAATAAATACAAGTTATATTGTGTCTAAAACTGGTTGGATATGAGCCTAGCTAAATGACTAAAAGTCATTTAAGCTACTGAACTCCCTAGAGTGGGATCAATAGGCTACATACAGTAATTCCTACCTTTATATCCCTTTACTGTGTAGGCTGATGTGTGGAACATAAAAAAGCATASGAGTCAGTTAAGACTATGTATGCCCATTAAGAATTACTTTTCCAATTTACCCTCTCCTCTGAGAAATGCTATCTGAGAACACTTTTCTAGGAGCTGAGCAGAAGCAGGTCAAAGGGAGAGCTGGATATTAAACCAGCTCTCCCTTTTCTGTCTCCAGAAGTGTACTGATCAGCTTTGGGTTTTGATGTTAAGGTTATTTTTCTAGCAGTATAAAGACAACTTGAAGGATGCATTAAGTGTACTCCTATCTACACTAATTGCCATCATCTTAACTCAAAACACAGAACACAAAAACATTTAAGCTCCTCACTTCTATTTCCACAGAACTTAAACGCTTTCAAGTTCTTGAACTTTAAATTAACCTGCGCAGAATCAGATCGGTTCCACTCTGTGCAACCCATCCGTGCCTCGTGGCTGAGCCATCTGAGCCAGCCTGACGTTTCTGTGCCTGAAAGGCTCCTACCTTCCCCTCGGGGTCCACCAAGAGCAGATGCTTTGCCTGGCCTCCCTGAAGTCCACTGAGGACGTATTGTCCAGGTGACGTTGTGCTCTCTCGCACCAAAAAGTCCCCGTCGTTCACTAGGAGGCTCTCTGCCGCTTTCCTGTTTAATTTGCCATGGTAACAATCTTCATTCTTTAGCTGTTGTTTTATTTGTGGCATAATGGGGAGACCAGCTGTGTTGCTTGCAGCACTCTGCTGAACAGCTTCCGGTAATTCTAAAATTAAACGAAAAGGAGCATATTGGACACTTCACCTAGAACCTCATCCTAAATGGAAGCGAGCCAATGTTTTTATAGCTGTTAGGCTTTAGAAAAATTCAAATGAAGYCGTGAACAAAGCAGCCTCGCAGGCTGTGGTAATACGCACGCAGAAAGGCTCACAACACGCCAGAGCGTTAGGTAAAATTATCATTGCATCTCCTCCCCAYACCTCCAATGGTAAAATCTTGGGTTGCTAGGGAACAGGAATTTCAATCAACGATTGGGTTTTTCTTGTAATGCTCTGTTGTTTTGGTTTTGTATTTCTTCAATTGTATTTAAAAAGTCATCACTTCCCTGTAAAACAGGATTTTTGTTGGGTTTTTAGCCACAAGACATGTTTAAAGATCCATTTTTTTTCCCTCTTCCTTAGCAAGCTCCGAGGCGATTGTCACATCTACTTGGGAGAGTCATGTTGAGCGACTCCAGCTATGTGCAGGAATGCAAGACAACATGGCCAACGGGGCCAGAAGGGAAGGATTACAGCATGATGCATCTGCTGTGAAAAAGCGCACAATTACTGCATGTACTAACAAAACTGGGTGGCTTGGGATACAGCCAGTCAAACTGCAAATGATTCACAGGCAGGATTTCTCTAAGGAAACCCAGGATACCACTTCTTCAATGGAGTTGTGCAACTGCAGGCTCCTCAGGATATGGCTAGTTCCTTTGACAGCATAATGCAGCCTGAGGTAATGACATGTCTCAATAGCCACAGATTTCCTTTACTGTAAATCTGTCCAATCCTAAGACCACCTTTTTGTGTAAAGCCAGCATGGACCAACACTAAGTAGGGATCCAGAAAAGGTGAAGATAACAAATAGGTTATTTTCAGCAATGAAGAAAATATGTAGAAATTATATAGTCACCTACTGGATATCCACCACTTTGAGTCTTTAAATCAAGAGTTCCACCAAGATGGAAGGTGATTCCATCTGCTCTCTATCAGTATTCCTAATCTGCTTTATCTCAAATTTAATAATCTAAAAAACAACCAGGAAGATTTCCCAYGCACACTTCCTCAGTATTTCTTACTAGGAAAGCCCAGCTCAGCTCTATGCGTGGAGCTGACAAGAGCTCTCATTGCAAGGCCTTGTCAAGCATGGTGCTGTGGTGTGAACGTACTGGCGTGGTGCAGCGGGCTCCCGTGGGCCTGGGCCGCGGCGCTGCCACGGGCCGCGCACGCCGCGGGCTGYAGGGTCTGCGTGTTGATGTAACAGGGGTCATCAAAAAGGTCTGTCCTGGAGGCAGGCTTCAACAGCGGTGCATCTTTTCTTGTCTTCGGTGCTCTTTCAGCCCCACTACCTGCAATGAATATGCARTATGCACAGAGGTTATTTCCTTTAGCTGCACAAGCTGAAAAYAGAAATATTGCTGTTCTTATATATCCCACTAAGATCATTCTTAAGGATGATCTTAAGGATTCTCCTCATAAGGAGAAGAAAAATGGGCTGATGAAGTAGTTCTTCCTCATGGCTACAAGGCACAAGGTACATTAGCCCAAATGGGCAAGAATGAAGTTTTCAAAAAYGCTCCACAGTGGTTCAAGCTCTGTTCCGATCAGCACCAGCACTGAAATTGCCATTGCCTACAGGGAAATTAATACCTCTGCCTGGGCAGAGGCACGAGCTGCATCCACTGCATGGGGCCAAGGCCTTTCATTTCCCCCCGCACAGCGGGCATTGCGGGAAGAGCCAGGAGGATGGAGGCGGCTGCTGCCTGGTGTCTCTGCCCATAGAGCCAAGCCGCATTTGGCAGGTTCTGTTCCTGGCCTAGGGAAAGACTAACGGAACATCCCCCGCAGTCTGCGAACATAATACTGTTTCGGCTAGCCAAATAGCACACATTTTTGCTCTTTAGCAAACTTCTTATTCATAGATCCATTCATTCTTTTCTTTATTCATCCTCCCTTTGTAGAAACCATTGAATTCTTCTTCACTTAAATCAAAAATATCACAAGAGGCAGAACTATCCCCTGTGGGCCCTGCAACCAAACCCRTCCTAGCAGCGCGGTGGGAATTCAGAAGGGACCTCGCTGCACAGAAAGCAGAGCTGAGGAACCCGCTCAGGGCTGCGGCTCCGGAGAGGGACATCCAGAAAGGACTGGAGGCTGCAATCCCACGGGATTGCACGGGATTAATCCCATTAACGTGAAACTGTGATTGAGGCTGAGCGGGTGCCAGCACCCRGCCACCACAGCCACCGTCTCAGCTGACGGCCTTGGTCCCCTAAGCATTTGTAGGGAGAACGGGCATTTTCAGAGACTGTTAAGAACTATTTTCCCTCCTCAAAGGGTATGAAAAGGAATACAACAACAAAGAGTATAAAAGGGACTGAAACAACAAAGAGCTACTGTACAGTATCATGACAAGTAAAATGAGCAAGTCTTCCTGCAGACATGAAGACAAATTAGTGGCTTTTTGAAAGGCTCTAAGGCCTTTTTGTCTGCCCTCCATCTAGGGAACTAGAAATGACCTAATAAGTAGAACTCTTTTCACCATTGTATTGAAACCAAGTGGGCAGCTCTTCCAGGCAGCTTGGCCTGGTGAGGTCTAAATAGGCATGAGAGGAAAAGAGAGTCCATACCCAGAGCCTTGTTTTCTTCTGGGCAGTTTTCATATATATTGATGAATGTYGGGCTGCCTGTCTGCAGAAAAATCACAAAAACAGTCACAGAGGATCTTCATCAGATAAATAGTGCACGGACATTATAAAGTTAAGTGGAACCTAGGTAACTGAACAAATCTTCTTAACAAAAATCATTTCCAGTTTCCTCAAATCACGTTTCATGACAATACTGCTCTTTCTACAGACATGAAGTCTGAACACACTGTAATCCCTGCACAGACTGTTAACTACCCAGCAATGTATCTAAAGTACATTGCCTGTCTCTGAGAAATGAAGTGATGCACTCACACAAGAGAAAGCTGGGCCTGCACTTTCATTTTATATCATGATTGAAACGTGGGGTGCAAAGGACCACAGAATTTTAACATTATTTTTATCTGTTGACCAATAAAGTCACAATGTTCAGCATCAGCAGTGTTGTCCCCCATTCAGTTGACCCACCAGAAAATTCAYAGAGTTACCATATGGCAACATAACCTAGGAACAGTGGCCACCAGACCCAACAAACCTAGGTAGCAGCAGCTTCTCAGACAAGACAACCTGGATTCCAATAGGCAGGTCTGATCCCACTCTCTTTGAGGAAAACCTGTTTCCCTGCGGTTGGAAATGCTGTTTTTTCCAAGAACAAGCATAGCAGGCTTCAAAGTTTGTGCAGCAAGTCTGAACTCTGCTGGTTTTACTCCTTGCTTGCTGGTTTTCTTCCTGACTACTCAAGAACCATGGGTATATGTATTTTTGCTGTGTATGATTTAATAAAGTGCCTTGAAACACTTCTAAAAGTAAATTAATGTGGTATATACATTAACATAGCCCTTGATTTTGCAGATGTTCTCTTACACAAGCCATGTAAATGTCCATCTACTTCCTGTAAGGTGAACAAGGGAACTGTAAGGTGAACTCTATCTGCTAAATGTACTCTAAGGACAACCCAGCTAATATTCAGAAAGCACTTTGGGGTCCAAATTTATACTAAGTGTCACTAAATCTACTCAAGAAATAAGCCTTTTCCAGGGTAATCAGGACCCAATTCTAATGTTAATAGCACGCTTTTCATCACAACATCACATACATTATTATTCATTCCCAGAAGAGGCAGTGAATAGTTATTCCAGAAGATGAGGTACTTACCAAGCAATACTGCTTTTTGCACTGCATGGGACAATTAGTCCTTTGGCTTGTTTGCACTTTCACTCGCATGTCCAATACTCCACCAGTGGGAGGCTCTTTCCCTGGAATTTCATTGTAATATTCATGATCCTCCCTCTCCTGTGCATTCCCAGACGATCTATCAGTCACTGCCTCACTGAAAAAATATGAAAAATAAAGTGACTGATGTAATCAACTGCTTTCCAGTGCAGACAAATGTTYCAAGTGTTTGTGCATCACAGAAGGCACAAGTTAGACATACACAGGTTTTAAAGGCTTTAGAGTCATAAGCTTTCATAGAGTTTTGTCTTTCTTTTTTCCAGTTGCTTCTTTTTGAAATACAAATGGAGTCACCCACAGTTTAAGTTGTAGTGAGGTCTAGTCATTTCCTTGGCATTGAACAGTCTGGATCCCTTTTCTTTTCGGTGAAAATATGAGTGCCACTCACTGAACTTTTTTTTTTTTTTTTTTTTTTTTTTTTTTTTTTTTTGGTAAACAGGAGACCGCTAAAGCATCGCACATGAAGGCACCTAAAGTGTAGATGGTAAAACAAATTCCTCTGGCTTCTTATCTCAGCTATATAAATCAAATGAGACTGCTCTGTGTGGGACTTGAGGGGAAATTAAAACCCCAYGTGGCAATGAATTAGACAGGCCTGCAACTGTTTTAGAAAAATCAAACATTGCTACAAAAAACATAGTTTTCCAGAGGGAGATCTATTCTAATTTTAATAACTATAATCAACATAACTATTTTGTTCCATCTTGGAAGAAACACCAAACGACACCAAGGATAGTGCACCATGTTTTTCTTGAGCTAAACCAGAATGATGATGGTTTAAATGTGCAGCTGAGACAGTGCAAAAGAACTAGGTGCTTCCTGCACTGTCTCCGGTCCTGAAATAAAAAGCCCATCTCAAATCTTACTTCTCTGTTTAACAAGAATATAATTGGATAAAAGGGCTCAAGCAGGAAAGAGATAAAGTTCAAGTAGTTGATTATGTGATACACAGTGCAAGTATTTGATTATGTGATTCATAGTAGTTTGGATGCGGGTGACTCATTCACACAGCAACATCCGAGTTTTCTGCCTGAGGACCATTCTGCAGGGCCGGGTGCAGGATGGGTTCGAGCACGGAATCCAATTAGTCCCTTTCTCATTGCTGGGATTTGCTTGTGGTATAAGCTAGGCCAGGCTCCCAGGAAAAGTCCTCTCTGGCTACTTTAGGAAAATAGATCACTATTTGAAACACTASAGATAGCAAAAGAAATATAATTGGAGGTGGAAGTGCTGTTCTGTATTTTCCTGCATGTGGATGACTGTGCAGAATACAGAGCTTCACAGTTTAAAACACCAAGTGGTGCATGTGTTTAATTCAGAATGCAAGGCTGATATAAGTCACACCAGGCAAAATTTCAGGCCTCTGCCACGACATAAGCCGAGAAGCAGAAAGGTAAATTACAATTGCTTTTCTTCCCACCATGTGCCCTCCACAGCTGCAGTGAGCTTGAACTTGGCGCTGATGAGGACCTGGCTCAGTGTGTRTGCACCTTGTTTACAGAGCAAAATTTCTTTGCTTCACTTTCTCTGCCCTTACACAGAAATATTCGATCCTTTTACTTGAAAGACTTAAAATGAGGCTGTTTTAGCTAAGGGACGGCACAGTTGAATCCTGAGTTGTTATGCAGCTGTACAAATGTGCCCAAAATCTATAGAATTTACTAGGACAAGCTGATTTTACTCTATTATATTCTGTGCATGCAACATATATTTAAATCAGCATATGTCCAGAACAATGGCATATCCAAAGCATCTCATTTATGGGACTCTTTACAGCTTATAGTTTTCCTGGAAAGTAGCAAAGAAAAGAATATTGCCCGTTAAGCAAGTGAGAACAGCACGCTCACCTTTCAGTAGAAGTAACCAGGCTAGATGGATTCTTCAGGTACTGCTTGAAGCGCAGCTCGAACGCCTGCCCTATGGTATTGATCACCTCCTGCGCCATCCCATCGGGACATTCCAGGATGTGACATGCTGCAAAAAGACACCTTTCTTTAATGAAATAAACACGCTTCATATCAGAAGATATAGAGACGAGCTACATTGCTTAAAGTCAGACATGACATTAGGCATCTAAATAGCTTTAGGATGATAAAAACACAGAGATTTTTGATATGTTAAGGTAGTTGCTCTGGGTATATTTTAGTCATAATAGCAACTTTTACCTCTATGAAAGCAACTCTCCATTTATGTTTCCTTCATGCAATGCTCCTAGATCTTCTGTTTTCTCCCTGCATGGTGGTAAGCCCAAGCACAGGAGAGAACCAACCCTGCAGGTAGATTCTGGCTGTTTTCATAGGAAACAGCAAAAAAAACAAGGCAAGTGCAGGTGGCTCCAGCAACCCGGGGCAGCTCCAAGCTCCTGCCACCAGCCCTGGCTCCAATGCTCAACCCCAGAAAATTGTGACCACAGAGTGATGCTAAAGACCAAATCTCCCCTCTGCAGAGCTGCTGTGCAGCAGTGAAGGTTTCATCCCACCTTCACATTCTCACTTGGTTGCACAAAAAGTGTGAAGTTTAAAGTCACAGTCTGCATGCTATTATCCATCTCTGCACAGTGATATTGTAAGTCATGTGGATTATTGAACTATTTGCTAGCCCAGCACCTTTAAAATTCATGTAATAATTTGGTGCTGTTAAAGCAATCATATAAATATGCATCACAGTCTGAAAATTGTTTCCATACCTCGCTGATTAACAGGATCTTTTGCTACATATGCAACGTAGTCTGTTGTGTCCTTTGGGAAAGAAGTAGATAAATGTCTTTAATATTATTATTAGCAGCAACACTATCAAAAAAAGTGACAAGAGTAGAGAGATAAGCATTTTCAGGCTTCCTTCATACTTCCTTTAGAAAAAACAACTGGAGTTGCTTAGCAAAGCAGACCAAGGGAAAGACCAACAACCCTTTGAGTGATTTTTCCCCTAACATACGCAATAAACCATTTTGAATTGTGTTTTTTTAAAAAACTGCTTTGAATTCCAAACTCTGTAACAGGAGCAAAATATGACCAGAGGCTCATCAGCAGACAGTGCTACTGCCTTCCAGTGCTTCCCAAAGCTCCTATTCTCCCCTGCATGACTGATCCCAGGGCTCAGTCACTTCCAAGCACATCACTTCACCAGGACAACCTTTTCCAGGAGCAGTGGAAAATGAAAGAGCACTAAAACACCACAAGGGGCATGTTAGATTTTGTCAGTGTGTAATATGAGGGTTGGCTTTGTCTTTCAAAAACCACATAATACAATTGGCCTCTCATTTCCCTCACTGCTGCCTGATTTTAGCCCAGCTACCATCTCATTTAGTTCCTTTGGACTTCAAGGTTGCTGATATCAGATGAAGTCAGTATAAGCAGTTGCCTGTTTCAGGCTCACTTTCCAGGCACCATTAAAATAATAATTACTTTTGAGTGAAACTGAGAAGAGAGCTGGAATAGAAGAATTAACATTTCTGGTCATATTGCAAAAGCAAAGAGCCACTTGATAATTCACTGTTATAGTAAAAATGGTGAGGTAATGAATAACATTCTTTTAATAATTAAAGATGCATTTTGTTATTTTGAATCCTTAAGGCGGGATAGGGAAAATGCAATGCACAGCTTAAAGGCATGGCTCTCTTGAGGAAAGATGCAATCAGCTGGCAGGAAACGAAGGCCCCCATTTGCAATATGCATAAGAACAATCATTTAATAATTCACAATGAATGACAGAAAAAGCAAATCTTGGGGTCAGCTGAACTTGTCCTAGATTTTTTTTTTTGCAATCTCTGCTTTAATATTGTTAAAGCAAAGAAAGCAAAATATTTCTTATGCATTTATTGAAGTGAATTTCCTTCCTTTTAGCTTTAGCTTCCTCTTAGCTTTTTCTTAAAGCTCATAAATAATTTAAATACATTTTTAAGTGAATTAGGTCTAGAGAGCAACTAGAAAACCAAAACAGCTGGAGCCATGTCTACCATTCGTTATATCTTTACAATGTTTAAGTACATGAATGGACGACTTTGCTCTAAAGTAAAGCCTCCTCTAAGGCAGACTATTGCCTTGCCTGAACAGTGCAGGGTGATATGAGGTATGTTCAGACCCCAATGTAGTGTTAAGCACCTCATGCCTCTGCACATGGGGACAAGCAGACACATCCTACAGAATCTATATCCTATTTTAAGAATAAAGARAATTTTGGAAAAATAATCTGAGAAAGTAACTAGCACTGCTATATTTCTATATAGCAGCTATTTCTATATGTGCAGCCATGACAGAGACCTCTGTTTCATACAATTTTCCAGGAATACCGGCCCATGGAGCACAGCAGCTATGCTGGCACTTTTCTGAGATTTCTCCCCTCTCCCAAGAAGAGAATATTAAAGACATATTTAAGTTATTCAACTATCCATAAAAATGGATAGCTTTGAGTAAAGAGTACAGAAAATGAGTATCTGAAAGTGTTTCTAGAAGGCAAGTGCTATGCATGTAAATGAAGTACTTTATGTTAAGATTCAGACTGGACTTTAGTGAGTTAAAAAAAGAAAAAAATGGCCTAAAAAAAATAAATAGAAACTTTAATTAAACTTTATTCAGGGCTTCACGTTTAGATCTTACCATGAGAACTATTGCTATAGTTAGAAAAATTGTTTTTGTGTTATGTGAATGCAGGGAGAACCCTTTGCAAGTTGTGTTGAGGTGGCTGTACCACATCAGTGGCGCTCACAGAATTTCAGCAAMCAGAATTTTCGCTGCAACCCAAATTCACTCAATTTTACATCTAAAGAAAGGGACACGGATAACTTTGGGTCATGGGCACCTTGGTTAAGCCAAATCTCCTATAACATAAAGCAAAATCAAGCTTAACAGCATGAGCCAGCGAGAAATGGCAGCTTGCGACTCTCTGCGCAGTGCTGCGCCAGTGTCTGCAGATACCTAGAAAACCACATCCTGAAGKGTCTGCAAAGCCCAAGAACTTGCACGGAATCTGGGCTTCCCAGAACCTCAAAACACTTCACCATTAAGCTGACCTCTCAGGCTCTACCCCTGAGGGACGGGGTCTTGCRAGACCTCCCAGCTGAGTGCAGGTCTGTGCTGGACCCACCCCGGCACCACAGAGCTGCTGCCTGTGGGCACCTCCGAGCGGCTGGGCTGGCCACCAACACCCACAGCCTCCAGGGAAGGCCCTTCCAGTGCTCAAGGCCAGTTCCCAGCTCATTTCCCTGCCTGGCCGGTTTGCTAAATCCCAAGAGGCAGATCAGTCATTCCTCAGTTGAAGCTAGATGTGGCTCCCACCCCAGYGTTATCAGGAGCATGACCCAGAGCCTTCTGTTTTCCTCGTTTCATAAAAGCAAGGAGACAACAAAACTGAAGGACAGAAAATTCAAAACTGTKTGGAAAATRYATTTTCCAMACACATAGAGTGTGACATTCAGAACACAGATTCAGAGAGGAGATAGGACATGGCTATGGATTACAAATTTAACACTCCTAATCACTCCAATAAAGTGTTTGGAAGAAGACAGCCTCTTGCATGATAATGCCACCTAGTTTACTACCATGACACTTGAAGAAAACTCATATTCACAAAAAAAAAGGAAAAAGAAAAAGGGGGATGAGGGGAAAGAAGGCTCTGCCACTTCTTCATAGGAACTTTGTTTGCCTTGATATTCTTCTAAAGTTGAGAGGCACTGGTGTTGATCACCCCTGTCATAAGGCATTGGACTATATTTATGCGTTCCCTCAAGTCAACGGAATCTGGAGSTCACTGACAAACAGTGGGAAAGGGGCATATATTTATCTACCATAAAGATCCTTTGAGTCTCTTTGTTCAGCCTAGGATGAGATACAGTATTTGAAGGTGCTTTTATTCTCAGAGTAGTTTCATTGTACCTACAGAAGCATATCTGGTAAATCAATACTTACTGGGTCACCTCCAGAAGCAAATGAGATGGACTGCATGTGATGGTTGGCAATAATCTGAAAAGCATGACAAACTAGTTAAATGTGCTCGTGTGCCATACATTTAGAAAACACAGAACTCACAACTACATGGAGCAAGCAATTAAGTTCATGACAACCCAATCCATTAACACATGCACACACGATTTGTGAGGGAAGGAGCAAGAGGCAGGACTAGTTTTTAAAGGCATGCATTCATGTTTAGTTATATCTGGATCCCCGAGCAATCTTCCTTAAAAGGTTTCCTTTTAGAGAAAGCCATCAACTTATAACCTGATGAGTATGAAACTGCTTGTAACTTTGATGGGAGAGTAACCAGAGATACCTGATACATTTACAAATTCTTGATAAATATAGTTGAACACAACCAGAATTGTCAGCTTATATAAYGACCACCTTGTATAATGATGGTGCTTTAAAGAACAGGCCCCARTGAAATCTTATCCTGAGTCTCTTGGTGCTAGCACTAAATTAGTCTGTCACAGATTTCTCCAGCCAGATCAAGGATTGACTTGGTAGTTTCACACATTACTACAAACTGTTTTCAATCAAGTGTGGTGACACTGCAAGAAGAGCATAAACAGGATTTTCAATTTGCAAAGATCTGTTAAGTAAGGGCCTAGAGCAAACCAGAGGAGGGCACCCCAAACCTGTGAGGCACCGTCAGTCACTGTAGACACTTGGGGCCTTGCTGGGCTTAGGGAAGCTCTTGGCTGCAGTACCCAACACGGTGGGGACATGGGTGCTGTTACCCAACGGGTGCCGCTGGGGAATCCAAAGAGTTCGGCCTCAGGCAGCCTTGTCCCAGCACCAGAACCACGACTCCTCCAACACCGGCGGGTGAAACCACCTCCCTAATGTTCCCTGCCCCAGCAAGGAGCAACACCAGGAGCAGCCCAGCGTGAGGTAACGCTCCGAGCTGAAGCCAGAACTGGAGGGAGGAACGAGGTGGGCAGCACCAAGCTGCCTCATCCCACGTGCAGGGAAGGGAGCAGCCCTGATGCAGGGCGAGCCTGGGCTCGCGGGAGCGGACTTCGAGGAGGAATTTGCATAGGATAATTGCTTATGCACATATATTACCCAGGCATGAGATAGCTTAATGATGCCAAAGCCAAGCTCTGACTCATTATTTATATCTTTTTTTTCCCCCTAGGACTTGTCAGAAGCTCCAGCGAGGACTAGAGCCTTGTTTATTAGGCACTGTACAAACAGAAACACACATAGAGAAACAATTTGCCAAGTGCTTAGAGATCCATCCACATGAAAGACACTATTATAAACAGAAGTGGCATATGACAAGTGTCAAATTTCTCCAAAAGACTCTCATTTTTAGATCCAGTAGCACCAATGCAATTCAGCTTTACCAAGACTAAATGGTACTGCTTTGCATTAGAAGGACGTCATCTTTCCCTTCAGCTGCCACCAAAGGAGGTGAAAACAGCAGCACAGAAAAAAGGACCCTGGTTTATAGGTATCCTACCTGCTGCGTGTCAGCATTAACCAAAGTGAGGCTGCTTGTTGAAATGGTCAGCTTTATATTCATGCCAGAAAACTGAAGGTTACTTTTGCCAAGCACAGTGGACAGGAACTTTACTGGAGGCTTTGAAAAAGAACCAAAAAGACTGTCAGTTGAACATATCAAAGTGAATCATACTTTACCATGTGTGACTAAGAATTTCAATAGATTAAGGATTAAATGCAGACAGATCTTGTAACAAAAATCAGCTTTAAATACAGTACTTGAACGCATGGGTTTTATGTTAATAATGGAAACAAGTTTCAAGAAGCAAAATTGCAACGAACTAAGAGTTGCAGCTGTCTGAATAATTCAGAACGCATCATTCTCCCACTGAACTCTGTTTCTTTTCCTGGAGATAAAGTGTTTCTGAGTAAATCAAAAAACTCTCACATTCATTTTTCAGGAGCAAGTTCATATTCTTCCCATGCTCCCTGGTTACCAATGGAAATCAATAACTTCCAATGAATGCTGCCCTGCAGAAGCTACTTATCTTGCTCCTTGCTACATACCAGTTATTAAATAAATGGTAAGCCATTAAACATTGCTGGTTTAGTTTTTACTTTAGTTGGTTTTGGTCTAACTAATCGGGTCAATGAGCTCCCTTTAGCAATCAAAAGAATTTTACCAGCATTCTACCAGCTAGAACCTTAAAATCTTGAAGCTCTAAGCACTGCAGAGGCTGGTAGGAGCAGAAACACTTCTCAGAGCATTAACCTTTAAGAGTAAAGTAGAGCATTGCTGGCAGCCCCAAACCARCAGCCTAAACACCCTGCTAAAAACAGGCTTTTGTGTTACCTGAAGCTCAGGTGAATGAGCACACACCAACTCCAGTGGGGACTGAAGCCTGTCTGGGAATCGCATCTCTAGCTTGTCAAAAGCATATACAGAAATAAATGTTCAGTTAAAGCAGTATTTACCTTCCGCTTTTTTATAGCTCCATTTGTACCCGATACAGCTTCACACAGCCGGCTTATTGCTTCCCTACAAAAAGAAAAACACAAACTCTTGGATCATTTAATGTGCCTCAGCTATACTAGGGGTAACAACCTTGTGATTAACTGTTACAACCCCACCTAAAAATCCCAATGTTAACAGGAGTCTAGTTTGGATTGATTCTTCCCCTTCATAGAACATAACCATTTCACCTAATAAAAATTTCCAGAAAGAAAAGAGGAGAAATAAAAAACACTCAATTAACTGCAAGAAGCAGAAAGGACCTCATCCCTTCAAAGCCTTTTCTGTAGGAAGGCTCACAGGTCTCCTGAGATAGAAGCCCTCACTTGCCTTAGCTGGKCTTATATAGAGCATAAATAACCTGCTGAGTGAGCCCAGCTGGGAGCCTTCATCGGCTGGTCTGCTGGCTTAGGTTTCTCTTACAAAAATAAAGGAAAAGAAATGTCTCATGACCACTCTGCAAGTCAGGAAAACTCTYTTCTCTCGCATGCAGATCCCTGTTTCACAGCCTAGCCCACTGCAGAGCTGCTCATGAGGGTCCTCCAGCCCTCTGGTCCCAGCTCGTCAGGGGTGGTGGCTCCTCCAGCATCCAGCACCTGGGCTGGCAAGTTTGGAGGATGTTTTCTCGCCAAGCAGCATGCTGTGCTCTRGGCCAAAACCCATGCTGGACTCTGCCCTTTCTACACCCACTGATAGAATTGCCTCAACAGCTGCTGTCAGCAATTGTGACCCTTCTTAGTAGGAAAATTTTCTCTGTGAATTTTGCACAAGCCTTTCTTGTTCTAAGATTAGGGTGTTATATTGCCCAAGAGAAAGCTGGGTTTCAAAAGTTCTTTTCTTAGAGCATGAACACGTTTTGTTGTGGTGCTTGCTAAAGATAAAGCTCAGGAGGGAAATGCAGAGGTACTGTCTACTTCTGCTTTTCACGTTCTTTTTCAGATCTGAGGTTTTGGTTCATATTTTTTTCCATCTCTAGCAGGTATTTCCCAAATTTAAAGTCATTTCAGGGTCTTGCAATTTCCTGGGGAGACAAGAATGCAAGATGCATCTCACAAAACCACCTTGCAGAGCAGGATGTGCAGCCCATAACCCCTCCAGCTGCAGGGGGGATCGCAGGGAAGAGCCAAGCCCTCATCCCAGTGGGTTTTCAAGCACGTTTGCATTTTGAAGCCTTTTTATTTTTAATTTTGAGCAAGCACTGAAGCTCAGTGCTTCAAGACTCGCAGGAAGGAAGCACACTGCCCACTGAATTTATGTGTTTTCACTTCTGTCATATCAGCTCAGGGCAGCTGAGACTTTCAGTACAGTTTGCTCCCAAACTGAAGCCTGTTTCCCTGAGAAACTTTCTAAAAATGCAGTTGGTGTCTCAGGGCCACGTTCCTAAACTTCACTCTACAATTTCAGAGCTTTCAGTTAAAATCAAGCAAAAACTCAATCTTTACCTAGCTATATGTTGTTCATACATTGTTTTCTTGTAAGTGCGAGGTGAGTTTGCACTAGTCAGTGCTGCAGCTCACATGATATGGCTGTGAAACCACTTTTGTTTTCAAAACCTTCATAATGTGCTCTCAGAAAAAATCCAAAGCAGAGAGGCATTATATCAGGCATAAATTGCTCTTCAGAACCCACAGCATAACACATTTCCTATTCTCTGAGTCTCTTCAGATTACACTGTGTTCATGGCTCCTTTTCCCTGGTGATCTAGTTAATCAACAGCAAAATAACTTCATCTTTAGGGCTTCTCTCAATTTTATTCCCCCATTTTTGAGTAGAACAGCAGAAAGAACCCGCCCTCACTTGTTAGTCCATAAATATTCTTCTCTGGCAAATGTATAAATGTGGTCATTTAGTCATTTTGTCTTCATGATAATTCCTGGGTTTTGCTTTGGTGTGTTTAACTTTGGCCAGGTTAGAAGCTGTTCACAGTTAATATTAAATGGCAACACTGGATGTGATTTTGCTCCTTACTGACATTATTTCCTAAATGAAAACAGTTTAGAAAAATCCTTCAGACCATTTCCCTACATCCTCCTTGGTTTGCTCCTGCCTTTTCTGAGCTTCATCYGGAATATGACCAGCATAGCTCGAACCTGAGAGCCAAAGATATCCCAAAACAAGGGAAGTCTTGCTTCACTCCAACCCAATATTAAGTGCATGTGTAAGTCAATCACCAAAAAGCTGGGAATGAATTTAAAGATACTCAGAAGCCCAAATAATACCATGTTATGCTGGAATGAAACTATGCCATAAACTTCAATTCTACACAAATCAGGTCTCAGAAACCAATGTGCTGCTCTAGGTTCACATTATCAATCAATCCCTTCCCTCCCATATAGACACGGTGCCTGTGTGTTTTTCTCRCATGAGCATTACTTACAAATCCCCTTAAGGCATGTAGGCTTCTCTTCTACTTTGCCAGTTCTGCTTAGAAAAGCATTTCAGATTTTGGTTCCTCTAATGGGCAATTTTATTCTGAAACTACAGCCTTAGCCTTCATCTCACAGCAAGCCTGAGCTGAATTCTGATTCARGCTTTCAAGCACTGGAATTTTGTTTTATTCTTACAGGAAAAGGAGTTTCTTCATTTATTTATTTATTTCATGTAATTATTATCCAAAGAGCTAATCAGGAAACAAGTGATTTAGGAAAGTTTGCCTGTCTTCAAGTACCTGCATGTGCACGGGAGGAACACGCTGCCTGGCGGTATTTCCCAAGACAGTGTTGTTTCAAAGGGGCTGAAAAACCAAGAGACCAGGCAACAAGCGAGGCCCTTGGCTCCCGTCTCCAGGCCAAACCCTTTTCATACATCAGGAGGACCTTGGTGACGAGCCCATGGCGCTGACATCACTGCTGGGAGCAGGATGGAGAGGAATCCCAACACAGCGACATGCGAAGCACAGCAAGGCCAAGGGCCTGGCACCGCTGATGGGTGCTATACTATTCACTCTGTCAGTGACTTCTTTCTAGAGATCTGCTGTTAACTCATTCCTTGAAGAGCTCACTTCCAGTCCCGTGCTCAGGTGGGTCTCCGCTTTCAGACCTTCTGGTCTTGCAGTTAATCCTCTTGCTTCTGGACAATATGGGTTCTGCCTTTGCTTGTCCATTTTAAAGTCTCCAAATCTGAAGCAGCTACTGCTCTGCCTTTCTCTCCTCCTTATCACTCAAACACTTTGAATTTGTTGGCGTATTCCTTTTAAGCCATGCCACATGAGATACTCCATTTGGGTCTCTGCAGCAGCTTTCCTCAACCCTGGGAGCCRCAGAATGAATTCAGGAGCTTTATAGGAATTTAAGTCATTCTTGTTGTTTAAGGCAAAGCAGATCCTGCTCTTGAGCTCCTCAGGCACCTTCTGCCATTTGAGGTCAGGTCCCTTTCCATCAGCCCATCAGTGCCACACAGTCATAGCAACTAACCACTGGTACATTGACAAGGTTTCCAGTATTCCATGGGAATGTAAGGGGTTTGGGCCAGCTCTTTKCACCATCCACAGACCTCTCCAAACCCTGCAGCAGAGGCATCGCAGGCTTCCCCCACCAGTGACATGATCCTGCTCCTCATGCCTCCTTCCTTCCCATGCCAAGAAACATATGGGAGTCTTTAGTCCATCTGGGCTGTGCAGTGAAGCCCACACTCATTGTGGACACTCAGGACGTCCCACTAAAGCAGTGGGACGCCTGGTCCCACTTTTCTCTGAAAATGTGGAGCGCGCAGGCGCGGGCGGGAGAGGAGCACACCGCGACAGAGCCACTTTGTGCTTTGTGTCCCCGCGGCGCGCAGGGCAGAGACTGATGTAAGCACAAAACCATGCGGCCGGGGTCAGCTCTGGCAGCCCGGCCTCTGCCCACACGGCTCAACAGAAGGGACTGTGTGTCTCAACAAAGTGGAAATGGATCCCCCGGACAAAGTGGCCCTTCTTCAGCGGTCGTCCCCGCCAGCGCGTTTCGGATGCCCTTCGCCCTAAMCATGCTGCCCCTCCATTTTCAAGTTTGCCAGTTAATGCAAAAATCCTTTTTCCCAGAAATATCCCAATAGAGACACCAATAATAAGCCTGATTTAGCAGAGCGAGGGGCCATGCAACAGGAGAGGAGCTGAAGGGCCAAGCAAGGGAAGGCAAAGGCAGGGCCACCRCTGGAGGGGAAGGAAGAAGCCTGCRAGGGCTGGGTCTGACCCCAGGGGCCCAGAACATCTTGTTCTGGCCACAGCAAGCACAGAGCGCTCGGGGCGACCACCCCAAAAAGGTCTCTCCAGGAGAGACACCCGGTGCCCGGCTTGGAGGAAGAGCCCTGTGGTGCTCAGCTCCCGTCTCCACACGCTTTCCACCAGCCTCTCCCTCGCAGGCACTTGGGCACTGAGCACACAAGTGTCACTGACCACCCAGGAAAGCCCCAGCACTTTTCTGCAGCCCCAGCCTTGATTTACTGAAGTTATCTAAAGCACTGAGGAGGCCGCTTTCTACCCTCATCACCTCAGCAGCTGTTTTGCTGGTCATCTCCCAGTTTGCTAGGCGGGATGCAGGTCTGCGTTTCTGCGCAGAGATCTCCCACTTGTGTAAGACCACGTATATTTGGGAGCCCAGGTATTGTTTGTCACTGATAAGTGGCTTTGACAATGCAAGAACAGCAATGAACTTGGAAAATAAATCRCTGGCTTTCATCTGTGGTGATTCCTCGAGGCCGTCTGGCAAACATAAGCCTTGGTCCTTCGCATGAGGCAGGTAATGAGCATTTTTAATTTTAGAGATCAGGAGACTAAGAGGCAAATATATGTGAAGCAAATCAGGGAAGAGACATAATGAGAAACCCTTTCTGCCTACATGTGAAAGAGAACATGGACTTTTGCTCAGTGAAATGCCAGAGCAAAAATGCATTTTTACTCCCAGTACAAATAGCTCAGATTATCAAAATGGAATCACTTCAAACCACTTTTAGTTTGTTGTGTTGTGCATGCCACCTGCAGCGCTGCTCGCCCGGGAGAGCAGCAGCGAGCAAGCAGCGTTATCTCTGCTGCTGGTCAGTCTGTAATCAATCCAACTTCAAAGTTCCCATGCGGGAGCTCAGCACTTCAGCATTTGCTTTGCAAGCAGGCAAAGTTCTGAATTTCTCAGATACAAAAGAGTTTATTAAGGTAAGCAGCGACATTTTTTTTAGGTGATGGAAACAATTCCATTGTTCAGTTTTCACATAACTCAGTCTAACAAAACCTTACTGTCTGGGCCAAATTTAAGTTGGCAAGTTCTCTTTAAGTGGTAATCCATATTCATTATTTTCCAGGCAAGCCATCCAAATCTCTGTTTTRTAAGTGCAATGACATACATATCCCATGTCTTGCAGAAGGGAGATAACCTCAGTCCTTGGCTGACACTGCTGAGGAACATCGGGTTGCTCTGGGTGCACCTAGCTGATTTCTGCTCTGCACTAGCTGGACTACGCTGCTCTTTTTGATCCATATCACAGGCACTTCATTATATGTCCATGCAGGAACTGGGTGACTGCACATTGTGCTGACTGTAAATGTAAACTACTACTGATTTTCAGTGTAAGAACAAAACAGGCTGTTTTAGAGAATGTTATATAGGCATTTCAGGTCTCATGGTTTCCAGTTTCTGTCTTTTATCCAGTAAGTCTGGGAGCCAACAGCTAGAATTTTATCACCTCTCTGTTCATGTTCCTCTCCCTTCTCCAGATGGTTTGGTACTAACAGTTGAGGAAGCAAAAGAGCATCCATGAACCTTGCTCCAGCAGGAAGGAAGAACAAGGYGGCACCAGAGGCCCAATCCATGCACTGACCATGCCAGAAAAGCAGCAGGGGCAGGAGGGGACGTGCTAAGGCATGGCCAAAATGCTCTGCATCCACCACCCCCGAGGAGCCCTCGGGTGCAGTGGCTGGGCATGGGGGAGCTCCCCAGCATGACGCTGCTCCATGGGGAACGGGGCCTTGCTTYGCAAACACACGTATATTAACAATTTATGCCCAAAGGCTGGTAGCAGTGCAGTCTGTGACAGAAGTTCCAAGCTTTCCAAAAGACCACATAATTTTTCCTCTTTACACCACTCGGTTTAACAAACTACAAGGTACAAACTCCTATCCGAGCGGGAAAGAGCTGGGCAGCCCCCCCAGCTTTCTCCAGGAATTAGCACTCAGRCTTTTTACTCTTGCGCTGACTTTTGGCAGGATACCACCTACCTGGTGACTTGCGTTCGGGTGCTGAAGTCCAGGGACCTCATCGACTGCAACACTTCGATACAGCCCATGTACTAGAGAGAGCAGAGGGACAGACAGACAGGACAGCTGCATTAAATTCTAGGGAAGAGATAAGGGGAGCATCACAAGAGAATGCAAATGTGGTTTCAGCCCATTAAATGTATGCAGAATCATGGTCTAAATGGAAAATCCAATCAGTCGTTTGAGCTCTGCTGACTAAATATATCTTGTTTCACTGAGGAGTGTGTAGGACTGCAATAAAGATACTAGCAACGTCAACACATGGCAAACAAAGAAGTGAAGCATTTTAGAGACATGAAATCCAGTCATTCATTGCTCTCCAGCTCTGCTTATGCTCCCTGAGCAGCCTKTGTCACCGAAGCAGGGGGGCTGCATGAGCTGGGGGGCAACTCTCCCATYAGCAGCAGAGAAGCGAAGGCCCCTGAGGCCAGGCCTGGCAAAGCCTCCGCGCAGATGAGCTGGGCCCAGGGCAGACGGCCCCACAGGAATGCAGTGATGTGTCCCCCTGTGACTCCTGGGGGGTCTGTGTCCCAACCTAGGGACCGTTTTCATCTCAATGAGGCGCGCCAGCTTGATGCTGTCCACTGAGTTTATCTTTCCCCAAAATATCTTGCTAATTCCTTCAGCATTTCCGCTGGTGTCCATCTCCCTGCTACCGAAGTGCTGAGACTGCTCCCCTTTACAGCGTGACACAGATCTGGGTTTCCCAGTTTGCTTCCTCTGTTCTGCAATTAAATATCCCCAGGAGGTAAGAAGGAGGACAGTGAAACCCTTGTTTGCCCAGGGAACGGTACCACATTTACCTGTTCTGCTTCGCCTTGTCTGTGAATTGATTTTTCCACTGGGGCATTCCAAGGAGATCAGATTTAGGTATCTCTTTCAGCTTTGGAGACCTCTTGAAGTGAATGTGTGTGTTAAAAAGAGAAGGGCTCCRTACAGTTAAACAGGGAATCCGTAACAATTCTATTATCCCTGTTTTGATTTCTTTCCAAATAGCAGCGCAGCCCTTGGGAGAACTCCAGAATTAGGTCAGAGCCCTGGAAGGACATCAATACGGAGCTGAAGGGTTAGCAGAACTGCTTCCCTAATGAACATTTAATGACTTTGTAAAGGACTCGGAGAGCTATCTCACTTGTTAAAGATATTCCTGCTTAACAGGAACAAAGCAAATGTGGAAAATACGCTTGGAGCCTCAGCTCAGAGCTTAGCGGGGACCTCTGCTCCTGCTGCATAAGGTCAAATATTCAGTGAGCTGCTTGGCTGCTCCACGGTCCCTGGGAAAAGGAAGATTTAGAGGAGTAGGTGAGTCATGCGCTGATAAGTGAGTTCCCGCTGCATCCTGAGCAGATGCGTGGGAAGCTACTCTGAGCAGAGATGAAAAATCAATATTAGGTTTTTGCATAAGTGACCCTGAGTGAAGCTGAACTTATCAATGATTCACAAAAGATCTTTTTTTTTTTTTTTTTCTTTTTCTTCTTTAAAAGCCTGGGTAGGAAAATGCATTAACACAGCACCTCGCTGCACCCCTCATGTTTTAGCTGCCTTTGGCTATGGAAAGCAGTGCAGCTAGCAGCAGCCCGAGGACCATGTCTCCGGAGGGAGGGGATGGAAAACCCTGCAGAGGCCTGGACAGGGACAAGCAGCTGGCACTGGGATCGAGTCCGGGTGCCTGTGCAAAGAGGTGTCCGAGCAAGGGGACCGGGCACCGCTCCTATACGCGAGGCTGCCGGTGACGTGGGGACCCTTCCGAGGGGATACGGGAATGTTCCTATCGCACCACGTTTCTTCCCGGGAGCTGCTGCGAGYAGCCGGGGGCCGGGGCGGCGTGGGAGGCGACGGGAGCGTGCGGGGCGGCGCGTGGGAAGAGGCTGCGGAGGCTCCCGCGAGCAGCGGCCCACGTCTCGCTCCGTGCCTGCCCGCAGCACGGCACCGTCGGCAGCCCCGGCTGCGGYGCGAGCGGCAGCCACTGATTCACCAGCAGGACCCACACGGGCGCAGCGCACCGGGCTGAAGCCTGGCAATTTTACCTGCTAGTTAATAGCACTAATTGATGCCTAATTCAAAGGCCGGCTCCTAGGGAGCCCGCAGGTGACCAGCAGGGAAGCCGGGTGGCAGCAAGGGCTCCTGATGTGCCCGGGTGCTGCTGCCATCCCCCTGTAGCCGCGTGTAGACAGCAACGAGGCTCCAGAGCGCTAGGAACACAGCACAGCTGCCCAGCAGAGCCCCGCCACAGGCAGCAGCACAGGGAATGGGGCAGGAATCCTCCCCCTTGCAGCCCTTCTCTTCCCAGCACTGCTTTAAAAAGGCTCTTTTGAATGAAAAAATCAATGAAAAGGGAAAAAAATTGCTGAGCGTTCCCGCAGCTCAGAAAACCAGGCTGTGAACCCAACCCCGGGGCCACTTTCACCCAGGCCTCCCATTTCCTCTCTGGGCTTTGCTTCTCTTTTTTCTCTTGCTTTTTTTCTTCTTTTTTTTTGTGCTGGCGCAGTCCCCGCTCCCCGAGGAGGTGACAGCCCAGGGGGGTCAGCCCTCGAGTTTCGACCACAGCAGGAAAGCAGGAAACCCCAGCTGCAGGTTTCCTGCTCCTGCCGCCCTCCCCCAGGAAAACCCGGCCCTGACAYGGGCACGTCATGGTTTGTCGGTCTGTAGGTGCCTTGGAGCCTGAATCATGACCTCCACCAGCAAGCACTGCTCAAAAACAGACTAAAAAGAAGATTCTGGTGCTGACAATTTAGAGCATCGCGACACCTTTCACCAGGGCAAACCCTTCTAGGGCAGCACAGCACCAAAAATTGCATTTGGCACTTTAAATATCACTGTAAACCAGCCCCTAGGAGCTCAATAATGCACTTAGGAAACTTGCTAATGTCAGAGTGAGCTCTGTATTAATGAACACTAATACTAATGGGAGCAGTTGATAAAGAGCGAATGCAGAGGGACCCAACTGGGCATACTGGAGGAGCTGAGCATCGTTCTCCCTCACCACTGTCCTGAGCAAGATGGGAAACGCAAACGGGAGCCCCTTCCTTTTCCCTTCCCTTCCCTTCCAGTCCAGCAACACAAACAAGAGCAAAGACTCAGTGCAGAGAAGGACCCGAGCGCAGGGCCCCGAACACAGCGGGGCTCCTCGCATCGCCCTTGTCCTGAAGCCGGCCCAGCAGCGAGGCCGCCCAGTACCCCCGTGTCCCCCTCATCCCTGCCTGGCTGCCCTCATGCTGAATTCAGAGCTTGCTTTTTCTCTTGGCATTGCACTTTTCTTCAGACTTTCCTGGTTGGGAAACATCACACAGGAGAGCAATTGTTTGCAAAGCTTACGGCTTTTTCTCTCCTTATTTCTGACTCATCCTATACAACAAACTGAGAGATACCCACCAGTGTTAAGCCCCTGCCCTTGGCCTAATCAGAGCAATATCCTTATCAGTTAACACCGACCCGCAGGACTCGCTCCCAGGGCTGTGAGCAGGCCGGGCATGAGGGCTGCGCACCCGGCAGGAGCAGGGGCCTGTCCGCACACTAAGCCCCTGTTCCCGATCAGATTTAGACCATTTTCTGCTCTCTCGTGCCCACGGTCTGCACTGGGGCAGAAACAACCAAGAGTGTTTCTTTCAAACTGCAAAATCTGGCCACAGAAATAGAAAGTCCAGGGAGGAAGAGGGAACAAAAAGCTCCTCAGTGCGGTACAGGTGCAGGGAGCAAAGGGGCAGAGCAGGGGGAGCCAGGTCTCGTCCTCACCTCTGACTACTGACCAGAAGGTGATAGATGCCAGTGGCAGCGCACACTGCCGAATGGCCAAACACGCAGGGAGGACATTTCTCGGTGTCTCCCAAAGAAACAGGCAGGGATTTTTGTGCCTGGTCATTACCAGGCAGGGCAGACACAACCCACAGTGTCCAAGSTCTGAAGCTGCCAGCTCCCCACCTGGGCCATGTGGGGCCAGGGTGTTGCGGGGAGCAGCATCGGRCTGGCCGCTCTCCCTCACCCTCAGCAATAAACACACCAGAGGGGTGAGCCCTTCTACACCTAGTAGCTGGAAGCGGCTCTACAAGAGGGAGGAAACCATCCCCACAAACCCTCCTTCTGCCTCCAGCACGTGCTGCCTGCTAGAGCTGCACCTGCTTGAGCTTCAGCCTCACTGCTCTGCTGCAGGAGCATGGCTGTGCTCTGGGAAACCAATGTCAGGAGTGGCTGCAGTTCTTTTAACTCCCTCCATTCACCAACACAGGCCCACCTATGCGGCATCAGGAAAGAGGAAACACRTGGGATAAATAAGCGGTGTGTTGCACCAGCTCCAGAAGTGGGAACAAGCAGCAAGTGGAGACCCCGGGAGAAGTACTCACCCGCACGCAGTAGGTCGTGGCCACCTCAGCAATGCTTTCAGTGCTCTGCACGAGGCTCCTGTCCTGGCTGCCCGTGGGAGCAGCCTCCTCAGAGCCCCACGCAGCGCCGGCGGCCTTGGTGCCAAGGAGCAGCTTGTCAGGCTCAGGCTGTGGGTAGGATGCAGAGAGGCAGCTGATCTCAGGTGAGGTCGGGCTGCTTGGGATGGTGACGCACTCCGTGAGTTTAATTCTTGGCACCTCTTTCGTTCCCAAGCAGAAGCTTTTCAACCCCGGCAGGCTGGACGGGTTGGCGAGTTTAATGTTAGCCATGCGGGGAATCAAAGCGCACAAGGTGGTGCAGGTGTCCTGGCTCCCCAGGGAGACATCTTCAGTCAGTAAGTTAGGCGTTGAGGAATGGGAAGAAGAGGAAGAGCCTTTGATATTTAAAGATGTATTTTGTGTACCTTCTTCTAGTGATGTTATTGAATCGTTCCTGAATCGGCTGTATTTAGCCCTGTGCAGCATTCCTGGATGTCTGAAAAACCCTACATACAGTACGTGTCCACTGAGGTTCTGCGGGTTGCGTTCTCTCATAGCCTTGGCAGTCCTGTAACTGGATACTCTTGCATAAATTGGCTCTTGTGGAGAAATTATATAGAAATTAAGCAATTCAAACAATTTTAAAGAGAGAAACCTATCAGATATTTTTTGCTGACTACCTCCGGAGTGTCTTATTTTCCTCAATGCACGAGGCTTAAAACTGCATGGAAAGCTGGTATTTTGTGAGCAGCAATAAAAGAAGCATATAGGAAAGTGCAGCGATGCTCCAGCAGTTCAATCTGAAGAGCTGCTATCCAAACCTAGGCTTATTTCTGCCTCAAGCATGTGAGCCACTAAATCACTGCTTGCTCTGAAGACCTGCTGGTGGAGCCTGCATCATTAACGGGGTGGTCCTGGCTGCAGCAAGAGCTCAGCGGCTTCCAAACAAAGCACAGCAAAACAGCTTGAATCTCAGACCCGTTCTCAGACTACCAAGAAGCCAGCAAGGCACCCAGCACTCCCAGCGTGAGCCGCCCCGAGGGAGGAAAGCTCCCCTATGCCGCCATCCGCACGGCCTCCATTCATGGAATAAATAATAATAATCAAGAAAAATACTGATCTGAACAGAGCCAGCAGTTTCCAGCGCTCGCCTCGCTAGTTCTTGCCGGGAAGTCCTTCCGCAGCATCCTGCGGCCCCGCCGGGCGCCGCGCTCTGTCCCGGCGCTCCGCGGCTGCGGCGGCCCCTGCGCGGCTGCTCCRCGCCCGGCCCCGCCGCCCGTTTTATGAATGAAGTTTTTGTGAATGACGGCGGCGCGTGCGGGCGGGCAGCGCCGTGAATGGCGCTGCGCGGCCCCGCGCCCCCGGGGGCGCCTCGCAGCCAATCGCGGCCCGCCGCTGACTCACGCGCCATAAATACGCTAAAGGAGCGGCCCGCGAAAAGCGGCGGCTGCCCCAGCCCCGCCGCCCCTGGGGGCTCGGGCAGCTGCGCGACCCCCCCCAGCAAGAGCCCCCCGAGCCGCCCCGCTGGGAGCCGGGCGGATGTGACTCCAGCGGTGCCGGGATGTTAGCGGCACGCAGCGCATCCCGGGGGAAGGTGCGATCCATCTTTCCTGACGGCCGAGTTCCTGCGCATTGACCGCCCGCTCGATAGCGGAGCCAGCGCCGCTTCCTGGCGCTGCCAGGGCTGCTGGAAAGGCAGGATGGGAGCTGAGCACGCAGGAAGCTGAGTAGGCAGCGGCCCCAAATAGCAGGACAGGGAGCACAGCCCTAGCTCCCAGTGGCACCCCGCCCCCCGGCAGCTCCCACCCCAGGAGAGAGCACCTTGCAGCTCTCGCTGCCCCTGCCCACGGGGCCGGCTCCCGCTGGATTCAGCTGCCACCTGAAAACAACCTGCCCACCGTTCATTACAGGCGTGGTGACAAAGCCCAAGCTGCTGCCCCCTCCACCTCCCGCTCCATGCAGTGAGCATCTTCTGATTGAAGGAATGACAATTTCCTTCCAGTTCTCTGCCTGCTTGTGCTGAAGCTCGTGGCAAATGATAAATTGTCTCTGAACAGAAAGAAAGGRAAAAAAAATCCCCTCTGCAGCACTGCATAGAAGCCAAGGTGGGCGCTCGGGGGGAGGAGTTGTGTCCGTGGCTGAGTCACCTCCGTGCAACCCAGCTTGGACACCTTGGACAAAGCCATGGAAATCACCACACAGCAGCCCCGGCTTCACAGCAAAAGCTAAAATCCTTACACCTGCCTTTCCCCTCTCATTGAGCTTTCCATGGTGCATTCTCCTTCATGGTGCTTACACTGAGACCGGGCCAGCTCCTGGCTCCCAGGCAGTGCCGAGAGGCAGGACAGGACAAGAAGCAGCCCCGGAGGTCCCAGCCAAGGGAACCAAGGGCAAGTCCAGACTGGACACAGTGTCTTGCACTTTTCCTCTTGTTTAAAAGCTCTTACTCTAAAAATTACCCTAAAAGACATTATGATCAAATTGGAGGAAAAAAAAAAAAAAAAAGAAAGGCAGTCCTGGTTGTACTCAGGAGCTATTGCTCAGTGAGGCAGTGGCTTCTTTTCCGTGAGCTGCTTTTGGTGCATGGGACGTCTCACACTGCCCACAAAACCAGCCTCAAAGGGAAAACCAGCACAAGTCAAGAGCAATGACTAATTTCTCATGAAGTTTTAATGACAGCTTCAAGCACCAAAGGACAGAAAATGCGCAGGAGTGATTAGCAGCTCTGTTGATTGCACATAAAGCACAGAAATTCTCTTAACACGAATGTTTTTCCCTTTTAGCTCTTAAACTTTGATGCTGGGCTAGAACACGAGCTCCACACAGCCGGAAGGGAAGGCCAAACCAGGGCCTGGGCTCACTGAGGGCCTCCCTGAGCCGAGGGTGGGACCCAGAGGCRTCTCCCTTTCCCTTCCTTTCCCTCACAAGTGGTTGTGGATGCAGGGACGGGGAAAGGAGGAGCGATGGGAAGAGGCAGCTGGGGCAGAATGCAGACAGTGAGAATCTGGGCTCCCATCTCGGAGAATCCCCTCCAATCTGCCCCTGGCCCCACAGAAAGACACACGCTTGCCAAAGATTCCGCTGCCTGTGGTGGGAAGAGCGACAGTGTGAGAGCTGYGGCCACCACTCAACGGCCTTGTCTGAGGCGGCCTTGGCCATGGGGACAGGGTGGGAGAGGAGGAGACAACCTGGAGCCTGGGGCAGCTGAGGAGCCCTGCGGCCGCTGCTGGCTAACAAGCCCTGGGAGAGCAGCAGGAACAAAGGTCCTGGAGCACCGGGCGCCTCAGGGACTGCCGCACAGGCTGGGTTTGGCACCCGGGCTTGCTGTTCACCAGCACCAGTCCCACTGGGAGCCTCAGCGCCCGCCCGGCCTCGCCGGCTGCCGCCACCGGCCGGGGACGAGCAGCGCTTCCCGCGCGCGGTGCCCTCGAACCGCAGCCAGAGCCACCTCCGGTGCCGTCTTCTCAGGCAGAGGCCACCCCATCCTAAGCCCCTTGTGTATTTCTTGGGGTGGAAGAGGGATTCACAGGAGTCCAACCCCCCACATTTCAAATGACAACTAATTGTTGCTCTGTCCCTCTGCAAGAGCCAGGCAGCCTTAGTATGTACGAATGAGGCCTTGCAAAGCACAGGATGCACTAACCTTTGCTGTAAATACAAACAGAAAAGCTGCCCCTGGGCTTGGGGTGACGGCAGCCTCCCCCTGTTCACCAAGGAAAGACAGACACAGAGCTCGGTACCGAGAGGATGGGAAATGCGAGTTACCCCGTGCCCATGTGTCTTTACGTAAGAGCAAGTCTGCTATGGGTGGTACGTGATTACTGAATTCCCCTTTCCTCATTAAAGTACTGTCCTCGGAAAATAACACTGTGATGGCGAGCTGAGCATTTTAGATAGTGTCCAGATGGACACCCACACATATCCGCCTCTCAAAAGGGAAAACAGCCAAGCGCCCAAGGAAAACCATCATGTAACAGTTAGGAGGAGGCCAGGGCTCCGCAGCTGTTGCCAAAATGCACGTTCCGACCTCAGTTCCCAGCATTTCATAGTGTTTGCTGACTTGTAAAAAGGGGGTTAACACACAAAGTGATACTCACGCACGTAACCAGTCTTCTGCTTTGTTATCTCTTGACCAATGCTGTAAAAAACAATATGAACAAAAAATAATGAATACAAACAAAAAATAATAAATATGAACAAAAATTCTGAAGGCACAGAGTATGTGTCTTCMTACTCTGGGATACTGAAAATCCTGTGCTGGGCTGTGCGGATTCCCCGAGCCTTGGCAAACTCCCAGGCTGGCCCGACTAAACCCGCACCCGAGAGCTCGCCCGGCTCCGGCGGCGAGGACAGGGCTGCGGGCTCCASAACTGCCCTTCTGCTCGTGGACTTCTTGCTGTGGGGCACAGCGACACGGAACATTAACACCGAGAGCATCGCTTGAAAACTTCTCGATAAACACAGGGGAATTTCTCAAGGGAGAAAGTGCTTTGGAACTAAAACCCGCTTATTTTACTGTGGTTTAACGAAGAAAGGGGAGGAAGAGAGGTCCCATTGTAAGGCTTTAGGGTAATTAATCTCCTTGTCACTGTCCCGGTGCAGTCACAAGATGCCACCTACTTTTTTGTACTTTCCAAAATCCACTTCAGGTCAAGAAGCTGCAAGCAAAGCCCACAGAGGAGGAGTAACTTTGACAGAAAGCGATAGCACTTGCAAAGCAGGGTTTGGACCAGAAATACTTTCAACAGAAGACAACTGCAACAGCAGAATTGAAACATGAAGTTCAGGCACATAAATAGAAAATTCAAAATTACAGGATGGAGCTGTATCCTTTGCGAATTGCTGCAAATACTCTGGCACGTAGGAGTTGCAAAACAAGTTAATGACACTGTTACTAGAGATGCAGAAGAGTGAGCGGCTCCGTGAGTCACCGGCGAGCCCAGCGACGACACGTTGAGAACTTCACGTTACTCCACAACGTGCAGCAGAGAGGGGATGTCAACCTAAGGCCCCTTGCTGGGGCAGTACGGAAGAAATCCTGTTTTCCAGAGGTGTCTGTGCTGGGGAAGCAGCTGCTCTTGCACCCCTAGGGTGAAATATTATTTTTAAGAGAGCCCTTCTGACCCCTTCTGTTAGCAGGCGCTCGGAGGAAGGGTAGTTTGTGTCTCTCAGCATTTTCAGGTCACGCTATGGCAGCACCCGTGGACCCCTAAGGCAGGGAGCCTGTTCCAGCCGGTTCCCCATCCCAATGGGAGCGGAGAGGCCCCACTCGCTGCTGGGGCTGGGGACCACCCGGGCCCCTGGGGCCTGAGGCCGAGTAGGGCAGAGCTGGCCACAATGTCCCCCAATGTCCCCCCCCCCACCTTCCTGCAGTCACCAGCAGCACCCGGGCAGCACCCAAGGGCCCCAACTCCAGATAAAGCAGCCACCGAACAAAGACACCGCTCTGCGGACACCATAAATTTCTACAATCATTTATTAGTTATGGAAGAATCCCCACTAGTATTTACATAGTGCAAAAAAGCTGTTATTACTCCAAAAAGTACGGGAGACAGAACAATTATCCTTCATACAGCAAAAAAAGGAAATGGAACAAAACCCTTCATATCGTAATTCATAATGACTTTTCTACTGCTTCAACCGAAGTATTACTACAATTTAAGACATTAAAGATTAAACAGCTTTATTAGAATCTATTTAAAAGTAAAATAGATGAACTATTTATGAACATTTAGAAAGTGGGCTGTGCCAACTGGGTTTCTACTTTCAGCGTTGGGGAGCAGAAGGTGGAGTTTGGGGTTATGTGTTCTTAAGATTCTAAATAAATGCATCTTAATGCAGCCAGGTGGGTCGGAGCCCCGCGTGCTTCGGCCCGAGGGCTCGCGGCGTCTGGCTTTTGGTTTTGTAGACAAGTCTTCAGGACCAATTTTTAAACGGGTACCACTGAAATCAACTGAAAAGTTTCATGAGTTGGCACAACTTCACAGAAAATACTTAATGACAGTTTCAGCAAACAGCAGCTTTTCAAACGATAATACTTTTTACATACGTATTTAAGTAACGCTAYTAAAATTTAAGCTTGTGTTAAAGAACTGGACTGAATCACATCGTGTAAGCTCTCACCCGCCCAAATGAGCATAAGACACCTCTTATCAGAAGAGAACAAGTGCATTATTGAACATTTTCTATAATTAATTTTTTAAAACACAGGTCAATGCTATCTGTCACTGTTTAGCTCCAATCTTAAGTACTTGCACACAGTTTAAGCAGATAAATAGGTCCACTGACTCACACCAGTGGAACTAGTGCTCACAAGYGTGTGTTGCAGGACCAGGTCCTCCAGCCTTAATTTTCACTTAGTCCAGTTATGGACAGAAGCTCTTCAGGATTTCTTCCCTTCTACATATTTTCACCCACGTTTTATTATCATTTTTACAGAGATAAAGTATTACATAAATAGGTTGTATACACAGCCACCTCTATCAGCTTTAAAAGATCCCTACCCCTACCACAGATACATTATTTTTGATTTTACCAGACGAGTTAAGTGGTGAAATCAGCTCTAGAAAGAATGCCTTAAGAAACGTAGATTTGTTTTCTGAATACTCATTTCCACAACAAAAATATCTATACACCTATAACTACAGAAACAGCTTTTCCTGGGGACAGCAACAACCTGTATAATAAACTGCACACTTTTATACTGAAATAGAAATTCAGCTACTTTTAAAAAAAACATGGTATTGTAAAACACACTTTCTTTTTTAAATTCTGGTGCTAACAGAATCCAAATTACCACAGTGAGATACTCTCCTCAAGTGCTTCAAGTTGCAAGGAACTTCCCTAATTTTAGATGCAAATGGATCAAGCCCAAAGGAATTGCAATTTCATTCACACAATTATTGCTCATTCCCAGCTTATCAAAAAGGAAGCACTAAAAATAGTTTCCTTTAGTCATTTTCAGTTTGCCCCTCTAAGGGTGATCTGTCACATTTTAAAAAGAGACCAGTTCCTTATTTGCTGGCAAATTGAGAGATATTAGAAGTGCTGCGTCGCTTTTAAGAACTCTATTAAATCTGTAGCAAAACTGCAGTTAAGTAGTGGGCTGAATATTACAAGAGTTTTTCCATTTTGATATAAACATCCAAAAATCTTAAAACGACAGTCCGAGTTCAGAAAAGGCATATAAAAAGATGCGCCTTTGATGCTAATACTTCAAGATCAAAAGTTATTTGAATCACTGGCACTGAAAAAGCAAAAGGCAAACTACAAATACCTTGGTTTTTAATTTTTTTTTTTTCCCCTCTCTTAATGTTGCGGTACCGTTTTGCCCTCATTGTAGTCACTAGTCTCAGCTGCTGCCCAGACACGTGCTTACACATCCAGGGGCAAGTTTTGCCTTTCAGCAGTTCAAACACCTATCATTTCCTAAAGCAAAGAGACTTGCAAAACACACAGACAGTAGAAATCTGCCACACACAGAGTAAAAGGGTTAACATTCAGGAGGCATCATTCCTTAGTCTTTGTTCTCCTCCAGAAAATGCCTGTTTCTAATATCTAGGAAGATTACATTAAGGATCTAAGGAACTAAGAACGTGACAGAACAGCCAGTTGTCCTAGCAGCTCTCTCTACTGCTTATCTACATGGCACTTGCTATGCCTACGCCTACCCAAAGCATTATTTACAAAATACACAGTTTCTGTTATTCTCGTTAGCATCCAAAGAAGCAGGAGTAGATGATTTCTAAACCCAGAGTCTTATTTTCCCAGTGCAACTTAAAATGCCAGCATTGCAAAGACTAGAAGTGCTGGTCCCATGTTATTAAGTCGTGAGCTAAATATGCAACTATAAACTCCTTGTGTTATTCAAACTACCCAGATTTTGATGTGTTTTTTTAATGCAAGTGATCAAGAAAAAAAAAAAGAAAAAGAAGTGGAATTGGAACAAACCTACATTTGCCATAAAAATGTTGTTAATCATGCAAGTTATTCTTTGGCTACTCTTGCAGTGAAACCTCTTGCTGCTGGCTGTTTCGGAACATCCCTTGCCAGTGGAAGATGGAAAGCAGACTCCTTGCATGCAAGGTTTAGGCATATACTCCATCTTCAATCTGGAATAAATTCATCACCAGTTAATGGATTTCACTTCGATACTCAGAACAAGATACAGAAAAAAGCTCTCTAGTAACATGTATTTTTCAAGGAAGGGGTGTTTTGTCTCTGTTACCTCTGAACCAGTGAAACACCTCCGGATACTACATGGCACTTCCCCCTTTCCTGGAATAACTACTTCCTTTTCTGCTCTAAGAGGTCAACCCTCAAGGCTGCTACGACTGTGAGAACAGACAGAAGAAGCCACGTTATCAGTAAGAGCTGTTAAGACCCATCCTGAACTCAATAGGAGGGTGGCYAACATCAAAGCATGCAGATGAACATATCAATACACTGAGCATCCATCTCATCCATACTTGCTCTTAAAAGGACTATTCTTGCTTTTAGCAACAATATTTGTAGATAACATTATGCATAACAGCATTCCTGAGGTAAGTGACAGGAGAAAGAGGAAGTCATCAGTTCATTAATACCCTGAACGGGGATTATGGTTAATGATTCACTTCGTGTGGTTTGGCAGACGGTGACTGTGGAGAGCATGGGGAATTTTTGTTTTCTTTCCATTTTCTTTTTAATGCAGTATTTCCATTTTATAAATAATGCATTAATCATTTACCCCCCTGGCTTAAAGTTCTGGAATCAAAGTTGTTACAGCTTACTGCAACCATCTCAGCTGTCAGCAGCTTCTCAATGGATGCATATACCAAGACCAACCAGAAAGCTGCATTTATCTCAGCATGAGAATCATGCAAAGATTTCCCTTCTATTTACTTTTCATTATGACTGCAGACAGGGCTTTGTAGGTTCTCTTTAGAAAGTTTTACTTTTACTTCTAGCTATAACTAGAAAATGATGGCCACATACAAYGACATAACTGGCCTAATAGCATGTAAAACGTTGCTCATTTGTCAGTCTTAAAATGCAGATAATCTTTTGAAAATGAGCTAAACAGTCACATCTTAAAAAGAATTTTGCTTAAAACTGGTCAGTTTGAATGTGTTTCCTCCTACAAAAGATCAAATGAATACCCACTGACAGATCATCACACAGTTTCTATTCTGGGAAATAGATACCAATTAAAAGCTACGCTAGTTCTTGAATTAAACAAGGAACAAAGAGAGCTACAAAAATATTGGTGTGAATTAAATACACATATTAAATGTTTAACAGTGCAAAATGTTGAGATGAAGCATACGAAATAATGGCTGCAACCTTTACAACAGTTAGTTTCTAAAAAGTTCCTGAGTTTATGCTTTTTTTTTTTTTATGGCATATAGATAGAATCTGTGTGCTCTTTATTCAAAGAGCTGCAGATGGTGGGTTTATGTTGCGTGTTACTTGCGAGCTTATCGGTTGTCCATTCCTCACCATCAGTGACTGGATCGGCGTGCTCAGAAGTCTCTACTTCTTCCTCTTCACTTTGTTCTGCGTTGTCTTCTTCGGCACCACTAAGGGTCTTCCCTAGCTGAAGGGTTTCCATAGTTCTCTGGGTCTCCGAAACCCAAGATTCAATTCTGCTATTAAGCTGAACCTCTACGGAAATAGGTTCATGGGCATAATCCTCATCATCTTCCTCATCCTCATCATCCTCCTCTTCCAGCATTCCTGGTACGAGAGTACTGGTAGTACTGGTCATGGAAGAATTCAACAGATCTCGGCAGCTGCCATCCAATGACCCTGTCTCCGTACTCTGCTGTGAGGCCCATTCCAGATTGTCATCTGGTTTCACCTCTTCTTTKTCACCTGATGTGACTTTTCCATGATTTGTTGCCGAGGTAGCCCCAGTTGTAGCCAGAGCTGGCTGTTTAGTAAGAGTGGCTTTTTCAATTTGACCATTACCAGCTTTTTCTGCAACTGTAGTCTTGCAGGAAGATTCTCTCTCATTTTCAGATGTTTCTAACCCATCAGATGTTTCCACCATATTTCTCCAGTTGGTTTCTATGAGTTCCAAAAGAAGTTTGAACAAGAAACAGATTAATCCTTTCTATATAAAAAAATATTTCTCTTGAACATCCCCAAACTTCAATAGCACCCTAAAATGCACRCTGTAAGACTGGAAACTTGTGTACTATGGAGGCACTGAACGCAACAGTGAGTGTATTTAGAAGTAAGACCAAATGCTTTTACATTCARCCATCAAGTGAAAATGGAAAATTGTCAAAATTCGAGTTGCCCCTCTAAAGATTTGTAGAAAAATGCTTGAAAAGTGAAGCTAGCTTAGCACCATAAAAGAATCAACTAAAAYCAAGAACAGTTTAATAAAAATTAAAGAGAGATTAAAAATGAAAGCGAATCTTTGATCTGCAATGAGGTCTTCTTCCTCTATCACCTAGGTTTAAATGAGCCAAGACACCAATCTGTCCAATGCGCACCCTATAATAATCCTTCATAATCATTCTCTGCCATGTCATACCTCAAGATTTGCACTAAAGCCACGTCAGTAATTTAACTCCAAAGAGGTTCCCATCTCTGCATGTCACTCATTCTTCCTCTATCATCTAACTGGTTCTGTGCTTGGTACAGTCTTATTTCCATACCCTTCAACACCAGCTCACTCAAACTAGAAAACTCATCTCTCCTGATAAGTCTCCCATCACTGGCTTTCAGGGAGATTCTGACCAAAACTAGGGTAAATGTAGGATTTCTGAGCTTTAGAGACTAATGAATGTTTCCCCATTTAGCTTAGGGAAAAAAAAAATACTACCAGAAAACTAACCAACCTCATATTACCCTGAAAGTTTTATTTCCTTTACCTTAGAATAGTTAAAAGTTATTTTAGCTATGCTTTAAAATAAGCAGCCCATGGCAAATTCCAACTTCTGGTTACAAAAGTTATAAAACACTTACCATATTCTTTCTCATTCACTTCAGATATGGGTTCTGAAATAACACTACAGAATGAGATGGCACTCGCTGCAGAGGGATTACGAGAATGYCCCATATGATGAGGTGCCTTCTTGACATTCTTCAGGGCTTCTTCTGCCTGTTCCTGTTCCATTGCTGCAACCATATCTCGGTAGGCTTTTCTGGCTTCCTCAGTCAGGGATACCAGCTTATTGAATAGGTCCTAGAGCATTAACATGTTTAAACATTTAGTAGTTCCTACACATYATTTTCCGCTTTACACTACTTCTTTTAACCAAAGCTAGAGCACATATGCAGTCTTGAGCTTATCAGCTCCAAATACCTTTCCTTTGACCAAAAAGTAGTTCTGCTCTATTTCGTAGAACTGCTCTTCCACATTTACACACCTCTGAGATGTGCTTACTTTAAAATRTGAATACACCTTGCAACTATAATCCTTCCCTAGAATTTCAGATGGCCTTTTCAGTTTACTCACAAGCTAGATAAAAAGCTGTGATGAGAGCTTTTCATTGCATCAGTCCCTCAGTCTTGTAAATAAGCAAGCAATTTCAGAGAAAGAGAAAAAAACCATTTACACACACCATTAGGTCCTAGTATAGATCAAGTCAAGGTCAGTATAAACTGCATGCTCATTTCATGTGCTGTCCATAATCTCAGTTCTTAATTATGAGAAACATAATGATTTACTCTTGCCATTTATGCAAATTACTCACCTCAGCACCAGAGTAGTTGAAGATTCCCACTACGCTGACAGGAACCAGTTTGTTCACGCAGCGTCCAAGAGCTTTACGTCCAAGAGCAAAGACAAAAGGAATCTCCTGCTCCCGGGCCATGGCTATTACATTATACAGAGCCTCATCCAATCCACCTGAGAGAAAGCAATATTAAACAAACTACYAGTCAGTTAAAGTCATGGTATGATAGGATACAATTCTGTGCTGCAATTTTAACTGTACTTATCGGCTCAAACTTTAGTACACAGTCATCAACTGTTTTCATTCAACACTTGCTTAAAATAAACCAGCACTGATGTATGTGGGAAGATAATAAGACCAGGCAGATATAAAATTTGTGTACTGCAGTGTAGCCAAATATACAACCCTGTGCATATAGATGAAGGTGCCTCTGCTCAGTGACATTTTATCCATGACTTTTTTTTCTATTCAGTGATATTCAGTGTATTTCCTATTAATACTCTACACATTGTAAAAAGTTTGTCACAGCAGTTTTGTGGGAGAACTTTCATCTCAAGAAGCCTCTATTTGCATTTCTGGTATTGACAAGTGTGTTGGTTAGCTTACACATGCAAGAAGGAATGAATCCTTCTGGAAGACACTCGGCTCACGATTTCGGATGCATCAAGTGCTGAATGGATTAAATTAAAAATCTGATGGATGCATCTCTTTGTGAAGCTATTCACCCCTCAAACTAGTTTCTTCCAGAATGGAGCAGAATAAAGTATGTATGCAGCAGCAATCACAAAAATGATTTTGAAAGCATAACTGAAAAATGCTGCTGACTTTGCTAATCAGTGGCATAAGTAAAGCCATGAATACAGTTCAGTTAAATGCATCACTRTTTTTAATCATTTATACCTTTTGACTGGATTTTTTCACAGTTGGGAGATATGATCACACACTTGATCTTGTTCAACTTCATATGCTTAGTAACCTCACGCAAGCCCATAACAAGTCTTCTCCTTGCTTTAGCTCTCATGGGATCCTTTTGGTAAATCCGTTCCTGGAAGCTGACAAGCTCTTGCAGTAACAGAGTCACACACTCATCTATTTCTTTACTTAGAACTTGGTTACAGTATCTGTCAATTCAAGAAACATCAAAATGACATGTACAACACATGCTCAATACTCTCAATAGTCAAAAGGTTCACTGAACTTTTTTGTCAAATAAGAAATAATTTGTTGTTTGAAACTGCTATCCAAAGCTATRAAAAGGGATCAAAAAATCCACTATCAGACTATATACTAATCAGATTATATACTTTGGGCTGAGAAAAAAAATTCTAAGAGTATTTAGCATTCCCAAAGCTCTACCTACCAYAAAAATTAAGGTAAAAAGAATAAACAACTCTCCAAAAATTTCATGAGGTGTCACAAACWACTATAAAAATGTGCTGTCATTAAAACCCAAACAAAAAGAACACACACAAAAAAASCCCACCTTTATCAAGGGTGAAAATTGGAGTTTTCACCTTTCATAACTTTTTTTTCCTATCCACAGTGCCATGTAGCCTTCCTTAGAAATACTTCTCGCTAGCTTATTCGTTGCAGAAACCAAGGAAAACATGAAGTGTATATACACATAAGTATACATGTATATACACATGCACCCATCTTTGGCAGGCAAAAAGAAAAACCTCATCATACCTGTATAGGTGAAAGGGGAAGTTTATGCTACCCTTAGCTTCTAAGTCTACTAAACCTATCCACATTTGAATGAGGGTGCCAAGCACAAACTTCAAATGTACATGAATAAGGCAAGACTCTTACTCTCTGAATCTCTTGCTGTGAATTTTGGTTATTGCAGAAGATGCCATTGGGCTCCCTATTCCTGAACTGGCAGGAGAGCCTTGGGACACTGGAGTCATGCAGTATGGAGAATTCTGACTTGCTGGCGAAAGTGAAGTGTCACTAGGCATGCTTAGCCCAGTTTCTGAAAGACAAATTTGAAACAAAATGCAAAGGCACTTTTACATAAAAGACAGATATCACATTTCTCTCCCACACTCCTTCCAAATTACATTCTGAAAACATGAAACAATATTCTTCCCTGAAGGGGTAGTTTAGAGGCGGAAAAAAAAGCTAAACACGCACATATCAGATACTCAGTGTGGGCTGTGTAAATAATTGATGCTTGGCTATTCATAAAATKAAACCCAAAGCTATGTCTGGAGAGAAGACAACAGAAAGGAACACACGGCCAAATGTTTCAACTTATTCCAATAGCTTTTTTTGTATTTCTATAGTCTAATTAATTTATCCCTGGGAAACTTGAGATTTTCACACTTCTGYTCAGTCAGCTGAAGTCGGGCAGAATTTTTAACATTGTTCAGATGAAAAGTTTTGAAGTGCTAAATCTGGAGTTTTGGTCTGACCAAAAATTTCCACCTTGGAGATTTTCTGCTGCTCCAAGCTGTCACCACAAACTGAGATTCTGGACACTCAAGATTACTGACAGGAGCACTCAGTAATGTGCAAAGTCTTAAAGATTTTAATTTCTGTGTCTAGAGAACTTGCAATTTGATCATAAAAAAAGTTCTCATCAAGTATTTCATAATGTTGCAAAAAGCTGCCATACAAGCTAACACCAGTAAGAAGTGATGCATGCTATAAAAAGACAACACCTTAAGATGCTGATTACTGCAATGCGAAGTTTAATTCTGACAGACAAATATGGAGGAAAGAGTGAAAAGAGTGGAGACAGACCTTCTTGAGAGGTCAGTTCCTGTGACTGATCAGCGGTCAAGTTAATATGAACCTCTTTCTGTTCGTCAGATCCCAAAAGGCTGTGATCTGCTGACAAACGGCCTTTCTTTTCTTCTCTCTCTTTCAAAATAATCTAGGGACAGAAATAGCAACTGTCAGCACCTGCAAAATGTATACATATACAACCCAACAGCGAAAGGTGTCCCATTGCATTGAACAACAAAAAAAACCTCACGAGAGGGACCTGGGAGTCTTGGTTGACRCCAAGTTAAYCATGAGGCAGCAATGTGCCAGTTGGGGCCACTGGGATCCTGGCTGCATCAGGAGGATATTGCCAGCAGGTCAAGGGAGGGGMTCCTGCCCCTTTSAGCTCTGGTAAGGCTGCACCTGGGATAYTGGGTGCAGTTCTGGGCTCCCCAAGACAAGAGGGACATGGAGCTTCTGTTGGGGAGGGGATGAGGGTTGCAGAGAACAACAAAGATGATTAAGGTCTGGGACATCTATCTTATGAGGAACGACTAAGCAAGCTGGGTCTGTTTAGCCTAGAGAAGACTGAGATCTGATCAGTATATATAGGTACCTGAGGGAAGAATGTAGGGAGAAGGGGGCTGAACTCTTCTCAGTGGTGGCCAGTGACAGGACAAGGGGTAATGGGTACAAGTTGAAAGACAGGCAGCTCCACCTGCACACAAGAAAGCTTCTTTCCTGTGAGGGTGACAGAGTCCTGGGACAGGCTGCCCAGGGAGGCTGTGAAGTCTCCTGCTCTGGAGGTCTTCCAAACCTGCCTGGATGCCGCCCTGTGCCACATGCTCTGGGTGTCCCTGCTGGAGCAGGGGGGTTGGACTAGATGATCTCTAGAGGTCCCTTCCAACCTTGAATATTCTGTGATTCTGTAACGCTCACACTAAGAAGTTCTTGCAGCTGCTACTGGGGAAAGTAGGCACAATCCTGAATGTGCTAGGAAGGGTTCCAATATGGATCGAGACACACCATGGCTGGTATATTTACCTTTTTAAGTGCTGTAGGGCGTTTCAGTTTTGCAATTTCTCTTTCTTTTCCTCTTTTCACTTTTGGAGCAGTTGAATCCAAAGGATTAAGGCAACCCATAGCTGGCTGTCCCTTTGTTAAGGACTTTCTATTGGCAGATTCTTTGGTATGAAAGGGAGCAGCACTGCCGACTAAATACAAGAGAAGTATTAGTCTCACTAAAAGTGCTATCAGCTTTATTTCAGCACTGTTCATAATTTCCACTGATGGATGGATTCTCAAAGTACATTCTCCTTGCCTGGAGAAGGAAAAACAACAAACAAACACCACACCCACCCACAGCACAGTTCATAATGACAGGAAAATGACATCATCAGATATTGTTGCTTGCAGATGGATTAAGCTTTCTTCAATTTTGCCTTGTGTTTTAGGAATGTATGGATTCCAGGAAAGTAATTACTTGATAAAAATCCAAAAAATGGTTCTCTCTTAAATAACTATTAGTTACATTATTAGTAAGATTGTAGTAATATGATACATCSTAAATATTTATTTAGTTGTCAAAGAGTATTATTAGCTGACAGGACAACTGGGGAGAGAGGATAGCATGCAGTTAAGGAGGCTTTCTGAAAGAAACAATAAAACAGCCTTAAATGAAAATGCCAACTGTTCTTTGCTGAGTTTTATTTGATGTAATCTTGCCAACTTGAATTAGTATTTGAACACAACTGAAACTCAGAGCAGGTAAATGAAAAAAACATACACCAGGGAAAATGGAGACTGTGCGTGCTAGTGAACAACTCCAGGCTATGTGCAACTGTGCAAGAATGAAATCTGAGGGTTAAAATAGATAACTATGAAAACAAATTCTGTATTTAGCAGCAAATATAAAAATGGATAGTGAACATGATTGGAGTTATTTGGTGTTTTAACGGAATTTTGTCTTCAATTTGGTAAGACTATTCACCACTGTACTCTGAAGCTGAGGAGTAAGATAGTACAGATGAATTTTGTTTAAATACATGCATTAAAAAAATCCTTCTCAAGTTATGTTTTATACCTCCAAAAAAAACTTCACATATAGAAYGAGTTTAGAATAATCATTTCACACTTACACTGTTATAAAATGCATGTAGTGAGTCAGATTAGAAATACCTGTGTATGAAAGAGGCCTGGTGTTGGTGATCTGACGGGCTTTCATTGCTTGTTGCTGCTTTTCAAGAGCTGCTAGCATGTCCCCCAAATCCAATTGTACAGGAGTCTTGCTCTTCTTTCCAGCTGCTTTTGATAAAGCCTCCTGCAACAGGGATGCCACATGCTGATARACATCACCAAAACAGTCTTTCCAAAAGGATTCTTGGTATTATAGAGTAAAAAGGACTAAGAGTTTGTATGTATTTTTATGTCTATATACACACAAATAAACAAAAAGAGCTTTTAGCTACTGGCAGGGTAGGGGAGTAAGAAGCCACAGACCTGGAGTTTTTTCTGTTCCATGCTTATCTCTGAATATTCTTGAGCTGTTGCAAGTGCTGCTGCCAAGGCCTTTTTCTTTTGACTTTTTGCACGCTTTGGTACAGAGGTTGTAATGGGAATTGGCGTTTGGACTATATTGATTGGAGAATTTTCCGGTAGATCATCCAACTAGGATTTTAAACACAGTGCATAAAAACTCGATTGAAGGCCTCTCAAATAAATAAATAAATATACACACACACACTTCTCTCCTAGGAAGAGTGTCACTGTAGATCAAATAGACAGTTACTTTGGTCAGTAGTGTGAAATCAAGTAAGGCAATAAAACTAGAAGTTATTTATGCATATTTCCTCTTTGTACAGGAAAGCATTATTATAYTTACCCCCAATTATTTCTTCAGAATGTTTCCCAGTTTAATTACTGAATATAGGTGTTCCTCCAAAGATTTTATGCAAGACTTGATTTTCTTGGAGAACACCCAAATAGATGAAATAGTCTGGATGATCTGTTTAAAGGTTTTGCTGTAGGATCGTACCAGTATTAAAAGAATATCTTTGCAGGATCCATTTGTACAATCTTGAAATGATTCTCTTTCAGGACAAGCTACATAATCAGTAGTTATTTTGATAAAACAAACTATAGCGACTTAATTGTGGATTTAACAGGGCAAGTCCTCCGAGTCAGAAGGAAAAAAAGTGTGTGCCACAGGACATAGTTATATATCAGCATAAGTTAAATAAATAATTGAAATCATATCATGTTATTTTAAGTGGCATTGGAAGTCTAGACTCATATTGCAATACCTTTAAAAATCAGAATTAATACATGAAAAAATACAGTAGAGAGTCATAAAAGCTGGCTACTAGCATCACAGCAATCTCTGAACTACTGCCCTCTGTAAGTGCTTTGCAAACCAGAGGAATTACTTACTACTTTGGGTGAAATCTTTTGCTGGATGTTAGTACTTTTGCTGCTCCCATTGTCACTGTTTAGCTCTGGAAATTCATCTTCATCCTAAACAAGAAACAAATTAAAAGTGATAAATGTGGAACTGAAAATGACTTGAAAAGCATCAATTGMAAAGGCTGAAACTAGAAGTGAACGAACTGAATCCCTAAAGTTCCAGCTTAAGGCGGAAGGGCTTAAAAGTGACACAAATAGGACATGAYGACCAAATAACAACAGGACATTCCTATATCTAAATGACCTTTTCCAAAACAAAAAACAACAACAAAAAAAGCAATTTTAAACTGGCATTGCATTTTACCAAGTTAACTAGAATTAGATTAAAAAAAAAAAATCACCGAATACATTATTTTCTYGTTCTTGGGTTAGTAATACCTTACTCGGAGGTTGTTTACCTAATTTCTCAGGCACACAAAAGAAGTTTTAACATACTTTCCACAACACCCTCACACATACACACCAAAAGCATTATATACCAAGTAAAATTAGTGCACTACATGGCACACCTCAGAGGCAGAAGCTTTAGAACTTCACTTTGTTGACACTATCTTTTTCTATACGTTGAAACTAGCAGTGCTCACTTATCTCACTATAATGCAAAAGCAGTTTACACAACACTACCTCAAAATACAAAGGTTCAGGACTCTGCTCTGTTCTACTTGACTGACTCATAGTTAGAGGTTTTTCTTGTCGTTTCTGCACATTCTGCCTTCTTTCTGAAGACGTGCTGTGGCCTCTGCATCTGAAACCGGACTAAAAATAAGGTAGGTGATCAATATTTTGCAGTTTTCAAAAAGTGTATTTGTGCACATGCATGCAAAGCGCTCATGTTCGCTAATTAGCAACACGAGAGGCAGAGTTTTGTAGTTAGATTTAGTAAACTATTCTAGGGTTTTGCCCKAAGGGAGAGAAAAGGGCGGGGGGGAAAAAGAATCCAAAAATGCTATAAATACCAGAGCAAAAATCCCTATGCTGCTGATYTAGTGTCTTTTCTATAGAATTCTTCTTTCTATTTGTATCCATTTGCTCATTAGTTAAAAGACAGAAGAGGTGACTCCACAGCATGGTGATGTAGGTGCGCAAACAAACCTATATCCCAGCTAAGCAATCTAGCTAAAGCACAAGAAGCAGGAAGTTTTGCACAAAGTATTTGCGTTTCATAAGAAATGGAACCAAAATGCCAAAGCAGATTTTGTATGYCTGTAACACACTTAGGTTTTTGCCAAGCCTTAATTTCTGTTTATCAGTTGTAYAGCTGAAAGCTTCAATTATGTTCTTAATCCAGATTAAAAACATTATTACCAGATTATAAACACCACTCATGTTTAAATAGATCTTTGAAAAAAAAAAACAACTCTGACAATTGTGCTGCTTACAAAACCAGGACGATATTACTAGTGGTGTATCTCACATGACTTTATTAGTGGATATTTTGAACTTTTTTTTTTCCTCAAAAGCTTCAACGAAATTACATTTTAGCAATTAAATGCTGGACTGTTTTACTGCTATTTCTCTGCTATACTGATCTTCTCAGATACTTTTCAGCAGTATTTCCAAGTAGAAAAGAACATGGCAGCTTTCAGCACTAGCCACTACTTTCAAATTGGTTTAGGTTTTTTTTTTGACACTCCAAACCCTTCTACTACTCTGCTTTTAGATCCTGCTAAGGAAAGGAATCCTTGAGTTCTTGGGACCAGAGAAGAAAGGCATCTCATGCTTCAGAAAGCCATGCAGTACACACGCACAAGCAAAACAGCTTTGCTAAAATTGACAATTATCTTAATTGTCTGATGTTACAAAAGCACTGCCATAGTGAAACACTTCACTTTTACCTCAGTCAAATACTGCAGACCATCAAAGCTACAGTGTGATCTGCCCCATGCACCACATGGGCACTGTGGGGCCAAACTGCCACATCACTAGGACCTAGAGAGAAACCTTTTCTTTTCTCCTCCTCCTCACCACTACAGAAAGGTTTTGTGGAGACTTTTGTAGAGACTTAGGAAACTGGAAAGACAGCTGCCAAAAACAGATTTTCTTGAGTAGTCTCAATAGCCGCGACACAGCATGGGGATAGTCACGATGAGGGAAGGGCACACGAGCAACAGAAGAGGAAAATGCATTTTTGCAAGCGCTTTGTGAAAGCATAAGCCACCAAAGCAGAACCTAAAATACTGACACAGAATGGTAATCAACTGACATCATATCCAGATAGGCAGGACAAGTGTCTGTTGTACACTGCCATGGCCTTCATTAAAGGCCATGGCTACTGTGCAAATACTGCCACAGATTTGATGCTTTAACCATTGAAGAAGCAAAATTCAAAAGCTTTTTCTTCCAGCAATTAAATGAGATCTTAATTCTTTGCATACAGTATCTCCATTCACCTCCAAATACCTAGGTTACTGAAAGTCCTCAAATATGGTCCTTTTGGACAAACATGAAGCAAAGCACAGCAGCTGCTGCTGACAGTGAGGGGAAAAAAAAAAAAAAGAAAAAACCCCACCACTGAGAGGCCATTTGAAACCAAAGGACTTTCTCCCACTAGATTTTTTCCTGTGTGCAATTATTGTGTTTTATAACAATAAACCTCATGATGGTATAAATATTCCTCTGTTTATGAAGTACAGGGTTGGTGGAAAGCCAGATGTAAAAGGGAACAGCCAAAAATGAAGCCTACCTTGAATGTGAAATTTACTCGTATTGGTGTATTTCATAAGAAAGCTTGCTAAGGATTGGGTGCAAGTTTGATTTCAAAGGAAAATTGTCAGTTTCTAGAACTATTCTGCCTTGAGGTACAGTGAATTTGGCTAGTGAAACCTCATTTAAAATACTTGTGCCAGCTTTGTTTTTAAAAATCCAAAATAACTGCCAGATTTAAAGTCTAAGGAGCCTACTGGATAGAACCAGCCTATTGGTTCCTTTTATTTTCCCAACGCCATAAACCACAAAGAGTGATTTACGAAAGCAACTGATTTGGCTACAGAATGTTAAAGACAACCTCCGACCCTCGCCCAGCCAAATCCAGAACGCTCCGTTGTCAGATGCAAGGGACAGGAGACTACGGAAGGAGAAGATTCAAGACAAATCTAATGCAGCTTACATAAACTGAACAGAGGAAGCATCTCAGGGCACAGACGTGCCTATGAAAGAAATTCTCATTTCAAGCTCTACTGTTTGTATCTCTAATGACTAAACATGCGCAGAAAAGGAATCTTAGTAAAATACAGCCATTTTAACTTGCTCCTCCTTCCCAAATGAAGTGAAGGCCAGGAAGGCCAGTTTCTCCTCTCCTTCCACATCCTGATATTGTAAAGAAGTTTCTACACTTTTTATTCACTATTCTCATTGCTTATTCTCTGTATGTTTTGAATCCATTCAAACTCGCTATTTTCATACAGCACAAGAAATCAAATGCTTAGAGACATTAAACATACCTGTGAACTACTTCTTTGCTCAGCTTGTCTTCCCCCTCTAGAAAACGTCTGCGTTTTTTCTATCCAAGGTTTCTTTTGAGTTGCCTGGGAATTGACATTAGTCCAACCTGCACCAGCTGAAAGGGAGAGAAGTGACCTCTATGAAAAATGAGTTAGTATGACAGAATGTATCATAATGAACACACAAGCCTTGAAAGCCAGGAATACGTTTTAATAGAAAATTCTCTGGAAAGGCTAAGTGTCATCTACAGAAGTCCACTTCCATAGCTACTTATTTCCAGCAGAATTGCCTTTGTGGAAAGCGAGATTACAGACATACAAACTGCCAAAACTGATCACCAGAGGCGATCAGATAGATGAAACTTTAGGTTGACATCCTCACCAACTTTCAATCCAATCATAAAGAGCCACTAGCATTTTCCACTACTACAAGACTGCTTATTCATGTTAGAATACTTCTCTAGAGATACTAGATACTCTGCAGAGATACTAACACTTTTCTAGAGAAGTATTCAATTGCTTTTCAAGCAGAAAAATAAGAGTTCTAACTCTGAGCTGTAGAGTGTAATTACTCCTCAAATATGAACATAACGAGTCCAACAGGGTAAGAAAGTATCACAATAATAAAAGAACTAGTACAGAAATACAACTTTGAATGCTTCCATTAGGAGTTTTCTGCCTTTTTCAGCTTTTAAGGGGGAAAAAAAGCTGTAAACAAATCAGATTAGTAGTCACTCTTTTTCCACCTATTTAGCAAGGAACTACAAGAAGCGGTGCAAAGAGGAATAACAAAAAACACAAAACAAAAAAAAATGAAAAGGTCTGCTGCTAACTAAAAACACAYTTACCTGTATTCATTGCTGGTTCTACAACCTGAAAAGGAAAAACAAATATTTTAATAGTTGTTATTATGGAGCAGGACACAACCACAGCTAAATTATCCACTTAAGGCTACGCACATTCATTGCACAAGAATCTGGATTTCTTGAAGTCATTGCTGCTGCCTGGTTATTGCCATGCTTTGGACTGCAGTAACCACTGTCGCTGTCTATGTCTGCTTCACTTGCGCCTTGTTCACTGGAGGATTCTGCAGCAGGGTGAGAAGCTCTTCTGCGTCTGCCTTTTGATTTCCAGAGCACTGCAGAGGCACTCTCAGATAGAGACTTATTAGCTATATCTGAAGGAAAGTCTGCAGGACAGAATTAAAATGCAATTACTTGATAAAAGTAATTGATAAATGTTTTTAAAAAGAAAGATAAACAATGAAATAGCTATATGCCTAAAAAAATGAGATAAAAAAGCCCAAGTCCTCCTATACGACAGCAATTTTCCTTAAGTAAAATGATTTTGAATAACAGTACTTAATTGAAAAGAAGGTCTCTTTTTTCAACTATTAATAGTAAACTGCAACAAGATAAAGTTTGTTTCTGACAGTGGCTGAGTCAGAAAGAGTTACACCTGATGCCCCTTCAGGAGAACCATATTGCTGCAAAATTATAGCCTGACATATTAAGCAAGGTCTATGCAAGCACCAGTACTTTCTTCATGATCTTCTGATCAGCAAAGACCCACCTTAGCAGCTGTCTGTTAAACAGGTCTACCTTGTTCCAGGAAACATGGTGACAGAGAGACGTGGTTCTAGCACGCAGTATACACAGAAAATACGARAGAAGTTACCTGTTTGCTGTGATGCATCAACCAACAAAACAATCTTTGATCTGTTCTCAGGACCCGATGAACTCGTCTCCTTTTGGGTTGCTACATTTTTCACTGGAGGCCGTTTATTTTTTATGTGCGTCTGTAACTGTTGTTGCTGTTTTAAAAGATTAGCCATATATACACACATAAGACATACAATTTGACTCYAGAGTTGTAATCAAACTCAATAATTACTAGAAATGCTAACACTRTGTACAGAAGTGGTCTATTTGAAGACAAGTAATACATAAGTATTATGACAATCCTGTACCTCCCCTTTTTTTTGAAACCTTTTCCCCCTTTTTCTCCRTGAAGTGTATTATGATACCTCTATATCATAATGAAAGATAAAATAAAGTGAAAAGGTGAAGTRCAGATGTCTTTTGTTCTTTTGTTCTCAGAAACTAATTCTAAACTCAAGCCTAACTACAGGAAAGCTACTGGAAGGCAGGAACGTTTCCCTTATTGCACCAATAAAATTTTAGAAGCTCACCAACCATGTTAAACACTAAACATAGGTACTGGATAAGTATTCAAAGAATACTATCCCAATTAACATATTTACTGCCTAATTTTCCACCCATTGATACTACTACTGCCATACATATTCTTGCTCAAATGAGATACATGCTTCCCAAGTGACAAAATGCTCTATGTGGTTCTATTTATTCTATCAAAGGGCAATCAGTAGCACACTTACTTTTTGAACGACTGGTCCCCTGTTACCGCTCCGGCTTCGCTGACTTGACAGTGGAAACACCTGGCCCGGCGGATTAGGGCGCTCAGTGCATTCTGTAGTGACTGCACTTACAGCACTTGCTGCTTGAAAAGGTGCAGAATAGGGTGTAGGGAAAGGATGATAGAAACCCATGACCTGAGCACATGGTGCTGGCATCAGCTGGTAATAGGTATATTCCGTAGAAACAGGTGGTTGCGCAGATATTATGGGATAAGCAAGGTATGGTCCTGCAGGATTCGGGTTGGGCTGCTGCCATCTGATGTCATTATTATATAATGGAAACTGTCTGAAAAAGTCAAGAGGAAAAAAAGGCTGCTTAGAAAGTTTTCCTCTCAAAGAACTCGGACTCCCATTATGACCTGCTCTCATTAAAATATACAAATATAAAAATAATGTGTTGAAATATATATAATGTGTATTTATCTCACAGACTCTTAGCTTTTAATAGTAAAACTAAGTTGTTGCAACTTCTTACAATAGACAATTAAATGGCGTTAAAACATAAAAACTTAAACTACATTAAGTGATAAGGAAAGTTTTGCTCAAGCTTAGTACCTGTGCAAATTTATAATTTAAATTTCTAACATTTAACCTTTTTTATATAAACACACCCATCCGCTTTAGACCTGCTTATTTCATTGTTTCAGCAAGTCAGAAAGCATATATAGCCTACAGACTTGCACTGTATAAGCTGATAGTCAGCRACTTTCACCAGCTAACTCAACTCAAGGGCCAAACACTCGAGTAGAGGGCAATTTAGTGACTTGCTCTGAATTTACTCACAATTTCCAGGAAAATCCAGGCATTAAGAAGCACATAGAAATACAGGAACCTGGAAACTTACTACTGAAACCAGGTGCAGTGACATCTTTCCAGATTTTCATTGGTGATAAAACATACTACAAAGAACACCCTGGAAACTGAACTCAATTCTCTTTCTTTAAAGCTCAAGAGTCCAAGAAACTCCATACAGAAAACGTGAAGGCCCAAATATTAGGCCTGAAAGATRCATGATAACTTTGAAGATTCACAGCATGCAGCTCCTAAAGAATTATTTTTCTTTTCATCTGCTCCAGTGAAGCAGCATTATGAAGTGCTGTTCTATGCAAACATTAAGTTTATCAGTATTAACTAATGAATGCAAGAGATAGATACAAGGTGATGACCATGAAGGCTGAGCATTCAGACAAAAACAGATCTGAGCTAGCACAGAGCTTCTAAACTCAGTGCAATATGACTAACAATGCAAAGAAAACTAGTTAGATAGATCTAGACTGTCCACCACAAGGGTGTCAGATGCGTAATGTTTCACTATGGCAGAGCAAAGTAGGACACCCGGGGCCTTGTTTCATCTCAGATTGAAACACAGGTCTCTGGATTGGCCTAGAAGGTGCAAGAACACAAAAGTGACCTGGTGAGGATCTGTAGCAAAAGCAAAAAAAAAAAAAAAAAAGGAACACGGAATATCAGTAGGACAAAGTAAAGAAAACGACGAAGATCGGAGTCAGAGGAGGAAATACAAGACGGAATGGGACACAAACTTCATTCTCACCTGTGAAAGGTGAGAAAATGAAACACAGTAACGAAAATGAATATATAGCTGTCTTTTGTACTTATCTGAAGTCTGACTAAAGTTCAACCCACTTAAAGAAATTAACTGTGATAAAGACAAAAACCACATCTTACCTATTGGATTGGTTTTCCTGTACAAATGGATAGCAAGTGATCAGGTAACTGGGAATAGGAGTTGGTTCCACACCATTAATTCCTCCACTGTCGTTGGGAAGCGCCATTGGGATCATTAGTGTTTCTGGACCCTTCTTCTGAGGAATAAATGGTTCTACTTCGGCTGACAGCTTGACATTCTTATGAAAAAGAGAGGAAAAAATGTTTCATTAAATACAGACTCATAAAGGTATATGGCAGTTAGCACAGGGAGCAGGCAGAAGAAAGGTAAGACCGCAGGATTTCTTTAGCAAACTGAAAGGTGGGGGAAGAGCTTGCGAGTGCTTCTCCACCCTTCCAAATTTCCTTCCAAATCCTTCCAGAGGCTGCAATACAGATGACCAACATTTGTATAACCCTTTGCTTTTTGCATAGCACTTTGCAAATGTAGTTTATTACAAAGACTGAAGTTCAGATCTTGCAGAGCAGATCTGAGCGGGGAAAGCAATGAGATTAGCACCGTAGGTGGAGCACAGTTGTGTAGGCTTTCGTAACTGAAACCAACGTATGGAAGATGTAGTAATGCCTGCTCTACACTACAGAATTCACCATGTTCCTAGACAATTATAAAAGATTTCAGCCACCATAGGGTTTACTGCTAAAATAGCTGGTGCATCACAAGAAAAAACTCACACACACTCCATCTGCACATTTTAACATCTTTTCAAGTGTTAAGAATATGATTAAATTCCAACATGAAGGAATTAAAATGACTTAGAAATTAGTTTTAAATAGTGCTTTCAGAAAAATGATTTTCTTCCTCATATTCATTTAGAAAGGTAACCACAACAATTGCCAGCCCTTTTAATCACACTTCTAGTCTTGTACAGACTAGGTGGATCTTACATGTAAACAATCAAAAAATTGCTCCATCCTGTCCTAGTTGCAGAGAAAACTGCAAATCCAAAACACTCTTGTATTTTATATTTCCTTTCAAGTTACATTTAGCTGAAAAGCATCTTTTTGTGCAGACTATGACTTCATCATACTCATCTCACATTCGTCTCCTCATAAAGCAGGCAAGAGCTTTAAATTCCATCTGTCCAAGAAGCAATTCCAAAAGGCACTGCCTAATTTAGGCAAGGACGCACTCTGTTTTACAGACAAGAAAACAYGAAGGTTGGGCCTGCAGAGGACAGTCTTATCTGCTGTGACCTGTGGGACACCCACGTGAGCAGAAGCAGTTAAACAAGCAGCGCTCAGGAGCGCAGGGACAGGTGGCCACGTCCACCACGTGGTGGTCACCCCATGGTCCTTGMGCTGCGTCAAGCCCACAACCCACCTTGAGACATTGCACTTTAGGTGAAGTGAAATGACTGAACCCGAATCTGTAGCTTTATTCAAAAATCAACTTTTATTTATTTATTTTTGGAAATATAAGATTTAAAATTTAGTGAGCAAAAGGTAGAATGAAGCAAGAATGAGGCAAGGCTAAAACCACAAATTACACTGCAATTCAGGTGAAAATGAGCTGGTATCTTGCCATCACACAACATTTTTGAAAGGAGAGAGAAAAGACATAATTGAGAMTGGAAAAAACTCCCTAAGCTTCACAGAATCAATAACTCGCTACTGGAAAGAGGAGTAGCTRCCAGTAAAGGATGCAATATACTTTTATAACAGAAAAATTCTCTCTATATATAAATGTAACATTTTATTGCAACATTATACTTTCTCCGTTGCAAAAATTTTAGGTGGCAAATTCTTTAAATTTTATGCCACACGATAGCCACAACTCTAATTACAGAGATGGTCATTCTATAAAAGCAGCTTTGATGACAAAGAATTGCAATCAAACTTTTCCTACCAAAACCAAAGTTTTAATTTTACCCTTCCACTATCAAATTTAATGATTTATAACTCCCTCATGAGATTAAAAACAAGATTAGCTCAAATTTCACCATTAGTTATCCCCTGCAAACAACAACTCACTGTTTCAAAAGCTAKCAGATAATTTTCTATTTAAATATCATTCAATTATTCAAATCCTGTCCATCTTGCTCAAATAAACTTTATAAAGACAGGAGGAAGCTTCCCAGGTGAGACTTTCATTGGGTAACAGAGCACTGTCTGCAAGTATTAACTTGAGATGAGGGTTTACGTCCATAAAAACTCTGATGAAGGGACATTCTGCAAACTACTGTAACCCAAGCCCAAAGCTTGTGTACAACTGAATTACYTAATGCCCCATAAGGGCACAGAATTGGGAGCAGGGGCTCTGCATATTRCAGAGATATTTCTTGAGAAATTGCTCTACCCTCAGACTTGCTGAACTGAAGGGAAAGCAGAAATGTCCCTTCCACCAGAATTACTCTGTTTTGATAAGCTTAATTAATAAGAACATCAATCATATAAATAAAATTGTAACACAAGAGATGAAGCTTTATCAGCAAACAAAAGGGAAAAATAAATCATCTGTAAAAGGAGGCTGAAAGCAGAATTGGAACAACGGGAACAAAAGCAACATAAAGTATTTGTCATCTAGTGACAGAACAGGCTATCTCTGCACACCTCCTTCCCCCTCCCAAAAAAAAGTGGTTAGCAATGACTGTTCTAAAGGAAAAAACAACAGACAACAACAAACAGCAAAGCATATGTCAGACTTTACCAAGGTATAAGCAGCAACATGGAGGTATCACTACACGCTGTGCAACAAGATCTGCCTGCATGACAGCAAAACAATCACCTCTGTACCAATTAAATGCAATTTAAATTAAATTTCTTGATCATTACAGACTAGGCAAAAACTCCTTTTGGGGTAACTCGTTCCAGTTCCTGAAGTGGCAGTCAGAGGAAAAGCTGGGGTGCAGCTGCAGCAGTAACACAGAACACAAACCGAATCCCTGCCCCAATGCAGGAACTCTTTCACCTCAAGCATATCATTTAGCTGCCTCATGACTCATTTACCCATTTGCAAAATTTCTGGGCATTCTCTTCCATGAACAGCACCATGGTAATAAAAACTTAAAAACAAATAAACARAATGGTTAAGGGTTTAAGTACAACGTTCATGTAATAAGTGACAGGAATGGTGACATTCAGATCTCTCTGAAAGAGAATTTTTTTCCCCTCCCCTCCATAATACTCCTAGGTGTTCAGTCAAAATTATCTGTGCCAGAATAGATTCAGTTGTAGCCTGGCCTATGAAACTGTGGAGCACAAACACTGCAGCCACACAGCGCAGTCAAATAAAAACACCGTATTTTAAGTGCTGAAAACTTCCAGACATTAATTCTTATTTTGCAGCCTAGTATTTCCCAGTAACACAAAAACTGCTCGGGTRCCAGCTAAGAGAACTCTCAAAACATTTTATTTACCATTCATGTTGGACAAGACCTCCTGTTTTAAAGCACTTCCCAGTCTTGCTGCTCCTTCTTTCACCATATTATTCTTGGAGATAAGATGCAAAAACATGAARGTCATTTCTTAAGAGCAAGTCACTTGGAGAATTCACATTAGAATTATTTTTTGYGATTTTGTTATATGTATCACCATGCATTATTAGGGAAAAGAGTTAATAATAATTTATAATAGAGCTAATAACAGAGTCTTTCAGAGGGAGTAATTTTAAGAGACATAACTGATCAAATCAGGCCGCTATAAATTCTTTGCTTTTTTTCTCCACTTCAAGTGAAAATAATCTTTCTCTCTTAAGGTATCAGTAATATGGATTATGGATTTTGTGTGTTACGATTACAAAAYATTTGAAGATTCTGGCAGCAGCATTTTCAAGACCATGTTTTATCCAATTTGCCTTTATAAATTTAAAAATGGCAACTTATGTAAAGCACTTGGGTATAAAGTATACAATTTCTTTAATTTTTCCTGTATATACAAGATAGTACTTTTTTTCCCCTTATATGAAGAAAAAAAGGTTGACAAAGTTGACAAATTTAGAATAATTCAAATGCTGCTTTGCTATTCAAGACATCTTTAATGATTTCTTTCCTGTTGATCTGTCTGTTATATTGGTAATGATCAACTCTTCCTATGACAAAGCAATTGGCTGATCTCTAATAGGTTGTACAGAACATGGTGATTAAATATTTAGGTTAGCTAGAGTGGTATGATAAAGATACAGCATATCCTACAGCCATGAACATATGGGGTATATTGAGTAGGTACTTTTTGCCTAGTAAATTTCGCAAATATCTAAGGGGACAGAGCTATTTTAGAAATGGTTTTATCCACATACCATAAGCAGTTTTCTCTGCCGACAATTTGACACGGTCCCTCACAGCACCCTCTTGGACCAGCTCAGGAGTCATGCGTTAGTTGAGTGCACAGTGAGGTGGATTGAGAACTGGGTGCACGGCAGAGCCCAGAGGGTGGTCATCAGTGGCACTGAGTCCAGGTGGAGGCCTGTAGTCAGCAGTACGCCCAGRGACCTGTCTTTGGTCCAGTCTTGTTCAATTTAGATCATTTCATCAATGATCTGGATGAAGGGATGGCAATGGCATRCCCCCTTGGCCGGTTTGGTAAAGTATAACTGGTTAAAATATTTGATATCAAGCTGGGAGGAGTAGCTAATATCCCAGAGGGCTGCACTGCTATCCAGAGSGACATGGACAGACTGGACAACTGGGTGGTGAGAAACCTCATGAAGTAGAGCAAGGCCAAGCACAAGGTCCTGCACCTGGGGAGGAATAACCCCAGACACCAGTACAGGYTGGCGACTGACCTTCTGGAGAGCAGCTCTGCAGAGAGGGACCCGCATRTCTTGGTGCACGACCAGCTGACACGAGGCTGCAGTGCCCTCGTGGCCAAGGCCAGTGGGATCCCAGGGTGCATTAAGACCAGCACCAGAGGGGTTTTTGTTTGGTTGCTTTTTTCTTCTTAATACATCCAAGCTACTTGCTATTTTAAACAAACTACTACTATTGTTTAAAAACTACTATTGTTTAAATTTAGATTTCTTTTCCTGTGGGCACTATGCATATAGTGCCCACAGGCACTACCAGAAAAATAAATGAAAATTTTAAGAAAAAAAAAATCAAACATCAAGAAACATCTCAAAGCCATCTGACTAGCACAAAATTAATCCTCAACATAACTGACRTTGCTCATTTTCACTTTGGAGTAGAAAGCAAAAAGACAGCCTAAGTGTATAGAACAAACAACAACACACACAAAACACTGCTTCAGGTTTTTTAAAGGGATTGGTAAATTACTACAAAACTTCCTTTTTACATGGATTTCAACTTTGGGAGACGAGACTACGGTTTATTAAACCCGAAGAAAAGAAAGGAAAAAAAAATGTATTTAGTCAGGTCAGACTGCTGAACAACCCAAAACATAAACAGAATTAACTCTGCAAATAGATCATACCCAGGTTTCAATGCATTTCACAGATGGGTAGTGGTTTCATTTGAAAAATGAAGGAAACAAAAGCAGGGCTAAGTAATTTGCCTAAAGTTATCTCAGTGGAATTTTGGGGGTTGTGGATTTCTTGGTTAAAAAAAAACACTGAGAATAGAAAAACAAAATTTAATAAAAAGGCATTTTAGCCATCCTGGCTTCTCACAGCAGCCCAGAACTAAAGGTGGTGCTAATTTCTCAGCTGCAATTCTGTGAAGCCTTCCAGTTTAAGAAGCTGACTCCTAAGCCTCCATGGTTAGACACAAAAATATGTCAAAAAAAGTTTTGTTTTTAATACCATATTGGCATACTTTAGACTCAGCGGAAACACAATCAAAACAGATGAAATAAGAGCCCTGTTTTTAAACAGCTTTTTTGTTTGTTTCAGAAATGATAAAAACACAAGTCAGAGATAAATGCAAATATGTCCTAAAACAATTCCTCAAAGACTTTATGCAATGAAAACAAAGTGCCGATGAACAGAACACAACAAGCATTGATCATGCCACTGGTTTATAATTCCATACAAAGAGAGAATTAGGGAAGAAAGATCAATGCCAAAATGCTAAAGAATTTTGGAGAAAAACCTCCTACACCTCTCCACAACAGAGCAGTTGTGGCACTAATCCATTCTCTCACTGCTCTGACAGTACCATTGCTTATTCCATCCTGAATCCACTAAAAATATCTTTTGCCATTGACACCAATACATCCAAAGCCAGACCCTAAGACATTAACAAAAATTTAATTTGCTTTTTTTTGATCACCACTATAAGGCAAACTTCGCTACTATCATAAGACAAAACCTAATTTCATTTTGAATTTTAAGTTGCTCATGTTTATTTAACCTCTCACATCACAAAGCTAAGCAAATTTTATTAAAATTGGCCCTTGATAACCAATCTCCATTATGAATATAGATTTCTCAGTTATAAATACAAATTTAAGAGATGCTGAAGCATTGCATTTTCAATCAGTTACTTATTAATGAAAGCATACTCCTTTAAAAGACACCAGGATTTACACATAGCTCTCTTYTGTTGACAACCCTAGTTTTAATTTGCAAAATGCTCTACAGTAGCTCATTACATATTTCAGTCCAACAATTGCAACTCTTTCAAGACAGCATATACATACTGAAGGGAGCCTTTGTTTTCTGCATAAAAGCTGCTGTGGTCATCAACAGCTGCAAAGACAGAAGATGACACAAGCAGGAACAGACTGGTAAACTTTGTCCTATAGTTATGGTATTGCATATTTAATCTTAGAAAACTTTTTGTTCATTGTAGCTTAATGCCATTCAGCATTTTCCATTAAATGGGATCTCTGGCAGCTTTGCTGTTAGGAGAGAACACTTGGATATCTATGTTACCATTTACAGTGTGAGAAAATAGACACAGATGCTGCATTTCAGAAGGCTATAATAAAATCAGCTGTTCTACCACCTCAAAGTCTGGAATCAAGAACTCCCATCACAAATATAACAAAAACATAGCTCTGATATATTGTTTTGATTTTTTTAAAAAGGCATTTTTTTTCCAAATTTATGATTTCAACATTAAAGAGACATTTGAGCAATAAGACAGATCACATTTCAGCTATTTTAAGATAAACTTTGCAAATATGGAAATAGAAGTGACTAATTATAGTAACATTTAAGTGGCAGATACTTCAGGAATGGTAAATATGCAGTCCAACTGGAAACACCAGCAGCAGGCCATTTGATGCAGCACACAATATAATCCTACTCTACTGAAGTTAAACATAGTAATTTCAATGTAACTCTTAAAAGAAATAACCTATGAAGCAAGTCCCAGCCACTTCTCTAAACTCTCATACATAAACCTTCCCTTCATAGAAGTATTGTGCTCTGAATATAGCAAAACTAAGTATATATTTAAAGATTTTTTCTACGTACACAGAAAACAAGCAAGCAGCCAAATCTGACCCAAGTTGTTTCTTTTGCAAGTCAAAACTATAATATTCTAGGAAAGGTAAAAAAAAAAAAATAAATAAAGATTGACAATTACAAGTGTTAACTGAAAGCCTAAAAGCTACCAAACATGATCCTTCTCTTCACCTTGTTTAGTTTACAGCACATACGTATACATAAACAAACTTCCAAATTCACACTAGTAGTATTTTATAATGGTGCTTTCAAGTCTATGTACTAAAGCTATCAGCACGAGCCATGCACATAAGTGGGCTTGGTGACCTCCACAAACCAGCTAGGGACAGATAAATAGATGACCAGAAAACTTAAGACATTCGTATATCATATCAATGATAATTAAATGCAGTAGAAAATACATTCTCTATTTAGATAATAGAAGTCTCTCACAAAACTCCAATGACTCTATATTGTAAAAATTCAAGAGAAAATAATATGCAAGAAACAGAACTGAGATCTTAACTGACCTTTTTAGCTTCTTTTGCAGTTAAAAGGTTTTGCCTCGAGTACGAAACACTGAAGAAACTTGCATAGGGTCAAGTATGCAAGACAATGTCATCAAGACCTACTTAGATAGCAAGCATCTTATGTCTGCTGTTGAGTAGCAAAGGCAGGCAGAACAAACAGCATTAGTATTCCCATCTTTGAGCAATATAATACCAGATATAGGTCATTGATCAAACCACCGATTTTGCAACTTCAGCTAATGGAACCAGATGGCTCAATCTTAGGGATAAACAAACACAAGGCTTAGAGAACTGAGTCGCCGTACCTTCCAGAGGGGAAGTTGTTCCTCTTCAGTTCTCTACCACAACCAGCTTCAAYGGAAGGCAGGGGGAAGCCAGATGTCATATAATGAGTTTCATCTTCTCAGGAAAAATAACTAACAGTCAGCTACCCCTGACACCCAGATACTTTTTAATGTAAACAGTCCTGACATAYAGGGGTAACCTTCTGTGCCCGTTACAGAAATCACAATGGAGGCTATCATACAGTAATGAGTTCAGAACAACTGTAACCCATTTTCCTCTACATCAGCTGCCAGGAGATCACTACGCATATTAAGGAAAGTCATACCAGAATTTAGTGAACAGAAGCCTGAAAGGCAACCTACAAGTGACATCTTTTTGTCATTTAGGTGTCCAAAGGAGTTCTTCGCGCATAACATCTCACACAGATTTACTGAGACAACAACAGAAAACTCTGTTCAAATCCRTATCTATCAAAAGCATTCACAATCTCCCCTTGAAATACTCCGCTTTTACACAGCACAATATTCCTCCTCATTCATATTCTAATTTCACAGTAATTATTCCTATCAAAGGGGACAGTTACCAGACTGTGCGGCTGAGTGAGTAATCTGGGGAAAAGGGGAGAAGATAAGTAGTGTTCTCACATGTATTGCACGACATCTGATAAATTAATATTAAAGTGTGCAGACATGTGCAGAAAGGAGCCTGGATCAAAAGAAGAAAAAAATAAAAAAGATAGCAGCTAGAACTGATGCAATCGTGCCAAACATTTGCACTGATAAAGGAGACTGCCTTCAATTCTAATTGCACAAAAAGTCCAAACCCAATATGTTTGGGGTTCATCTAATCAAGATGCTCCTGTACAAYGAGAAGACAAAAGCAACAAGAGAGTTGAATCGCATTAGGAACTTATCAGCTATTAATTATTTGTCTAGAAGCCTTCCTTGCATACCAGGAACCAAGAGGACTAGGTATGCTGCAAACAGCCTAAACAAGATGGTTCCTGCTTCACAGAGCCTAACTGCACCCCTGAGTCAAACTACTACAATTAGTTAAGATAATCAYGCCAGCAGCCTCGAGATTTTACACTGTGAATAACAAAAGGCTCCTGGGCTCTTGCAGGAGCCATTTCCAACAAGTGAAAAGGCGGCGCTCCCACAGGGGCATGTTTGTAAACCCCTGGCCAGGAGGAGCTCGGGCAACAAAGAATATAAATATTTCACAAGCCTGGCTCTTTCACAGCACTGGCTACACGGGGATCAAAGGAAAACAAGGAATTAAAACAAAACACACAGACTAATTAACTAATGTAAATTTTACAGTGCAAGAACAGTTTCTCTACATGAAGGTGCATGAGAAGTCGGGCAGAAAGGGGAGAAAAAGTCAGTAAGAATAAAATATGTATTTAAAACCCTTATTCACCAAACTACGAAGTCTAGCAGGTATACATGTTAATATGGCGCAGTGTTTACCAACTTCCTTAAAACAGAGGCACGAAGCAGGGAGGAGGGTGCTCGCGGGAGCCCTTCGCTCCCGGCGTGTTTTGCTACAGACGCCCGTGTCTCCCCACGCAGCGACCCGGGCCCCGCCAGCCCCGCCACACGGGGCGGTTCCGGGCACAAACGCTGGGCTCGGGCCCGCGGGCGGGCGGCGCGCGGGCCCCTGCGCGGTTCCCTGCGGGCCCGCAGGCCGCCGCGCGCGGGCAGGTGGCCGCGGGGCCACCACCTCCAGCGGCCCCTCCGGGCAGCGATCTCSTTGCGCAACGGCCCCCTAAGAGCTCCCTAAGTCTCCGCTTAAGCTTCTTACAGCCCYAAGGGTCTCGGGCAAGGCCAGGCGRTTAGGGCGGCCCGCGGGCCCCGCCGCCTCCTCCCGCCCCGGACCCCGGGGGGGCTCCGGGCCTCTGGAGCGGGGCCGGAGCCGCCGCCCGGCGCGGGGCCTCGGGGGCCGAGCCCTGCACCCCCGCGCCCTCCTCCTCCGCCGCCTCCCGCGGCTGACAGCGGCGGCGCCCGCCCGSCCCTCACCTTGTCCGCTTTGTCCATGGCTCCGGCGGCGCGGGGCGGCGGCGCTAATAAGGGCGGCGGAGGCTGCGGGCCGCCTCCCCCTCCATGGCGCCGCGCTCGCGCTCCCGCACACGCCCAGCGCCGCGCTGGCCCCGCGCGCAGCCTCCGCCGGCACCGAGCGCGGCTGCGCCACGGCGGGCGGGGCCGCGACGCATCAGCTGCGACGGAGGCCGCGGAGGGACGGGAAGGGCAGCGGCACGCGCGGGGCGGGGGGCGTGGGTCACACACGGGGCTGGCCCCAAAATGGGGGGCAGCGGGGGGCCCCCCCTGTCACCTGCACGGGGCCGCGGGCGAGGAGGGCTGCCCGCGCGGCAGGTGCGCGGAAAGCCCTCGCTTAGTTAAACTGGAGCTTGGGGCGAAAAGCCCCCGTTTAGTTAAACTGGAGCTTGGGGTGAAAAGCCCCCCTTTAGTTAAAGGCCACAATCAATAAATGTTGCACTCAGTTCTCAAGTTCGGCCCCGGGCATGGGGGATCCTGGCTGTGGCAGAGGGGAGGCTCCATGTCCCCTGCAAGATCCTCGTCTGTTACCATGGGGAGAAGAGCGACCATCAGTGGTGCCACCAGGCCCTGTGTGTCACCGTGTGTCACCACGCGGCGACACTTCTGCACCTGTGTCCCCCGTGTCATCACCTGTCGGCAGCCCTGCTGCTCATGTTTGTATGGGCACCGCTAGGCCCCGTCAAGGAAATGAGTGAATMGTAATAGAATAAACACTTCTGTGAAAGAGAAACCTAAAAGCACACCCTGGGACAGGATCTTGAGTAGCTCTGAGTGAAATATATTAATAAAAGAACCAGGTTTCTGCTGTTCCTCTGAGGCATAAGTGGCATAGTTTAAGGCAACAGTAAGCAAAGCCTGTACCTTATTTGACATAAAGCTAAACTACCAAAAATGTCTTTACAAAGACATAAATCTATTTCCTAGATTTAACCTTTATTTTATAATTCTTTAATCTTTCCAGAATTATGTTCATTATGCTATTGAACAATTTATTCGACTGTATAAACATTTTATATCTCAATTTAATCCACATAATGCCTGTATCTGTGCGTTCTTAGAGGAGCTCTTCATCATATATATAACATAAGGTATTTTGAAGATGCCTATTACATTACACAGTAAGATCTCATTTTGCAGACATGATCTGAATGCAGAAGTTGATTGGACTGTCACTGCCTTCCGTGCCTTTTCACACCAGCAGGAAAATCAGCAGGATCGCAGAAGTAGTTTAACTTTTGCTTGGAAGTCTGCAGTATCACTTAGATGGCTTCAGTTTTCTCAGGGTTGCAGCCAGGGAAACCACAGGCCTTGCTGATCATATGGGAAAGTGAAAAAYGTGAAACTGCAATGCCAATGAAATGTAACTACAGGATTTCTGTGGACTTCATTGAGGCCGGTGTTTTAGCACAGATTAAGAGAACAGAAGGGCCCTGGTTGACATAGAAACTGCCTCTTAAGTGGAGGAGCCGCCGAACTTTGCACCCTTCAGACCTGCTTCCCTGTCCCTGCACCTTCCTTGATAAGACTAGTAGAAATTTCATTTTGGCGASTGGTCACGCTATCCAGGCTTTCAATAAAATATATGATGTTAGCAGAGTAATGATCTTCAGCAGAACTAACGCAGTGTTCCTAACTTCAGGAAGCCATTTTAAGGTTATTGTAATAGAGAGTTTAATTGAGGTTATGATGTTACACTCCCAGGGGCTTTCATACAATGACATTTGTTCTTTCAACATAAGAAGTCATGAAAGTAAAACCAGGGAGTATGCTGGTTATATTAAAAACTTTCAGTTGATGCAATTAAACCGAATTTCATCATCCAATGATGAACTTAGGAGATGTAAATCTATAGATAAATAATTATGAAACATTTAAATAAGCCACCTGACCTAGATCGCCACGAATCAATGCATCTCTACTAAGTGAAAGGTATTTTAATCTCGAGAGCTTAATGTTTTACTTATTTGTGCTTAATTGGGCCAACTTACTTAAAATCTAGTCACTTTTCATCCCYTAAGTAATGTGGGAGAACTTGCTTGACTGGACTGAAAACACAGTGAAAATAAAACAAAACACTGAAACAACAGGCACAATTGTCTTCTTGTACTGGCAGGCCAGAATTTCAGTGTGGAATGCCGCCTAATTTGTCCRAATTGGTGCTGACCATGGAATATATACTACGACATTTTCTTAAGATAGTTGCTGTATTTCTTTGTAAATAATGACTCATTATGGCAAGGCTGTTCACTATAAAATCCTTCTTTTGTTTCCAAGATACATACCAACATAAAGGTCACACTTGAAAGGGCTGTTATGCATACTTAAACAACAATAACAAGAAGTTCTAAGATCTAAATTGGGCAGTGATTAAATAGACACCACATCTACATAAATCTTTACAATATACATTACACAGAAAGCAATGCTGAGTGACCTGAGTGGCCACACAGGTGAAGAGAACTCAAATCTCCCATAAAATTTAACTCTGTATTATCGTCAAAAAGGAAAACACGGCAAAGGACTCAAAACCAGTTATGTCAGATCCTTTCTCTCGCCATAGCTGSTACAACTATGCCACGATATCTAGTTACATCATCATCTTTTTTATTGAGTGTTGTGTAAGTGAACTCAACAGTGTTACCAACCTTAAGGAACCATATCTTAAAAGAAAAGGAAAAAAAAAAACACAAAAAGCCCAGTCATTCAGTCATTCAATAATGAACACACTMGTACGTTCAGTAGCCACTTTTTAATTTTTAGTCTTAAGTGTCCCATTCTAATATCTGGCAGTTTGTGAATAATAAAAGCTACTTCCTTTTTTTTTTTTTCTTAATTGCCACATGAGGAGAAATAACTGACATAGTTTGGAAGCACAAGTGGTGCTTGAAGCTACTGGAAGCTGATTGCAATTTTGCTAAAAAGTTGTTCATTTTATTGCTACATGAAATAGTAGTGGAAACATCCTTCCTGAAGACCACGGAGAACACTGGCCCCATGAAGAAGGGAATCTGGGTCAGCAAAATTAAAAACTGGAGTCTAAACTATCTCAGCAGCATGGAAAGGCACTTTGTAATGACTTTGAATTCAAAATTAATGACAGAATTCTAGGTAAATCTGCAGCTTGTATAGGGCTGCTCATACTCCCTCCTAATGCAGACTGTATTTATATCCAGTGAGTTAAAAGCTCTACAGAACACCTAAGGATGAGTGTGCCTAACTCAAATGAAGGCAGCTCCTCATACTGAAAGTTGAGCACATGTGTAAACTTAGTTGTCCTGACATATAAATATGAAAGAAGGGTTGCTCAATAACACCCCCTCTGCTCTGGCAGTATAAGCAGGCTCAGACTGAGCCCCACAGCAGCACTGGCAGGTTAGGGGCGTGCTGCAGCAAGAAAGGCAGCAGGAATTAAATGTGTCATTTACTGCAAGATGACACAGCTTTACTAGACCAGGACTAAAATTCTCAGTGTAATTACTGTGTTAGGAGAGACAAGTAAAGAAAGCAAAGCGTGTCTTGTCAAAGAAACTTCTGTGTCTGACGCAGGGTGATACAACATGTATCACCCTGTGCAGGCAGCTAGGGGCAAACACAACAGGGAGCTTCATGCAGTTTAAGTGGGAAGGTGGCAGGCACTAGGTGTGACTGGTCCACAAATCTGAGAATCACGATTCTGATGGCAGCTTGTGATTACCGCTAAGCAGCYGTCACAGTGAGCACCGCTCTCCCACTGCCAGCAGCTGCAAAGTGGCTTTAGAGACAGCCAGGACAGATCCTGCCCGTAATTTTGCAATCTCGCCAGGATGGGATTAGCCTTTACTCTTGCTATAAATCTTGAAGTTATTAAGACATGAAGGTTTCATGCTAAATATGCAATTTGCCATGCAGATGCATTTTGCAATCCACCTTTCCACTCATTTAGCATTTAAGAAGGTGATAATCCTATCTGTCAACATGTTAATGCTTAACTGCTAATATTTACGTGTAATGTGGTATTTTGTCTAGTTCTCCAATTTAGGCAATGTCCAGGTTTCCTGCCCTTTTTGGGGGGGCACTGGGAAACTCATTTGGAGAATGAATTTCTCCAAACTGTATTTGCTAATTAAAAAAATCTAACATGCACACACCCATCCTTTTGGACTTCATTTGCATGAATGAGGTTTGTGTTCAGTTTTAATCCACAAACTGCCAGTAACTCAAATGAACGATGTGTGTGCACATGTGTATATATTTATATGGACGCACAGACACAAAGGATTATAGTGGCCATTAAAATACTCCTTTGCAAACAGGTAACATTACTAATACCAGCTGATATTCCAGTTTGTCGTGTACCTAGAGCAGGAAAAAAAAATGTGGATAAAAACACTCAAGAGTTGGAAAACTGTCTATGAAAATTATTGACACTTCCAGAAACTGAAAAATGGGAACTGAAGAATCCAGTGAGGTTGCTTAGAAAAGTCACTTTCTTCAACTGCTTATCGAGTTTTCCTGACAAGGCAGAAAGGACAAAATACCACTTCAGAGACAGATGGACCCCGCAGTAAGAGGGCTATGGCAGCTAATGACAGCATTGCAGCACATGCGCTACTGGGTTTACCAAGCTGGGGGACAAAACAGCTCCTCCATATTTCCTCAGAGACACCTCTCATCTTCCAGGTTAAGAACTATGAGAACACCAGAAAGCAGGAGAATCCCTTAGGGAATTACACACATCTCCATTATGTGCCTAGAGCTCAGACGCTAAGGCACTATATGCATGAGCAGGAAACAAACTATGCCGAAGATGCACAATAACTTGTTGGAGGTACTCATGCATTTTCTGTGTTGAAATACACACTAATCTCACTGCTTTTCAAACTAATAGTACTTCACTGGTTGGAGTAGTCTTACTACAATTAATCTTTTGTGACTAAAAGCTAGGAAAAGGGGACTAACTAGTTAGGACAAGATTCACTTATTTATTCCGATTTGTTTCTTGAAAATCCAAATGTCTCTCCCCAAGAACATACCTGGGATGGGATAGGCTATCTCAGTTAAGACAAGCAAAGTCAGAAAGACTTGTTTTTTATTCAAGACAAAGTTTCTGCTCAGTTCTTTTTCTCCTCCTTTAGAGGAGATGAGTTGTTCCTTCCCACAGCAAGGGTGGCAGGAAATGGCAGAGAAGAGAAACATGCTGAAACCAGCTGTCACAGCCTCCTGTCTCGTGGGAAGGAGAATCTTGCAAGAGACATTATCCAAATGGGTGCCTCTGGATCTGCTGAAAAGAAGCCCAAGGCTTTCAGAGGAGGCTGCTAGGCATCTATACAACTTACGCTGCAGTATTATACATGAATTTGATTTTGCTAAGTCCAGTTTCACATCAACAGATTTTAGTGGAATTTTCAAGGTAAAAAACCATGTCATACATTGTAAAGAAATGTAATAAGAACAATGTGTTTTATTGTTATCTACAGATGTTTTTGAAGGAAAAAAAAGTAAAAAGACCTTTGCATGTGCTCAAAAACTAATTTCAACTTATATTAATATTTTACTCTTATTTTAGGTGACGAGATAAATTAAAAACACCTGCTGGTGTTTTTACACTTTACTGCATCAGTAAAGTAAAAATGCTCACAGAGATTCAGCATCAGGTTATTTACGCAACACATGAACTTAATCCTTAATTGATACAAGAAAAACAATTTCACTTACGTTTTGACAACTACAGAGCAAAATTTTCTGCAACACGTAACTTTCAAATGAAAGTCAATGCCATCCCACTTAAATGTATGCTGTTAACTATTTAAATTCTGTCCTAGAACGAACATTTGGTTTACCATTCTATTTTATACATAGGTGAGAGACACGTGTGCTACAGGAGGCTTCTTTATGTTTACTTTTTCTTTTTTTGTGGCATTAATTGCGCTACACACCTATTTTTATTTCTACTGCAACAACTGTGCATGGCACAGCCTTTTGCACTATTTACATCATACCATTACCTTTAAATTGGAGTACTTATGGAAGAAGTGACCACGCAAAATTTCTTTTACTTCTCTGAGAACCACAAGAGAATTTCTCTGTCAGAGAAATTGTCCAAACAAGCTGCCACAGGAAATACAGTTGCTGTGGCCAAAATCACACAGCTCCACTTTAAATGATGATCCCAAAATCTTGGGACACCAAAGGTAGTGTCTACTATGCAACTTGAGCAGTGGCTCTGAAGGAACTCAAACACAGTCAAAGGTTTGGGAGGGAATGGACTGCACCGTTCCTGACGTCACTGCACTTAGTCCCCACTCCACATACATAGTGCAGAAATTCTGTTGCTTTCAAAACCTGTTTCTATTCATACACAATTCAAGAGTCCAAAAAAAGACCACAATCTGGCCTAATCAGTCAAAGAAAGACAACAATTAGGGTCCATATTTCTACTCCCAAAGTATTTCCTGACAACCCTGTRTTCTTAAATTACTGAAGTCAAACCCAAGAATATTTGCCTGATAAGTTCCACCTACGAATATCAACCAGATGGAACTGGTATGAGCTTGGTTTCTTGCACGATCAAATCAGTTAGCAGGATGGCTAGGTGCAATGTTTTAATCTAAGTATTTGTGGTTACCACTTTAAGAAAATGAAAAGCATACCAAGGTTTAGATTTAAAATCTCCCTAAGTGAGGATGACATAGTACATATTTTCTTAAAATACTGAAAGTAAAAATMAAGTATAATGAAAGCACATCAAGAAACAAACTGTACAATTTCTGAACTGCACTGTTTATTTTGCTGCTTGAAACCTAAAGTGACAGTATGCCACTATAATTATGGGGTTTCTTCTAAACCTTTACTACACTGCAGGTACAGAAATATACGGACACATTTTTGGAGAAYTGACATTTTGCAAAATGCAGCAAACATTTCAATTTATACATGAGAAAAGGAAGTGTTCAAAAGGGTATGCATTTCAAGTTATTGCAGGTTATTTCTGTGAGAGAATTTCTGCAGGTAAAACATGTTTAAATTTAACCAACAGTAACGTGTCAGTGTATTTAAAATCATGACAAAAATCTTCTCTCTGGTCATTACTTGCCCTTGAACAAATTATTATGATGTTGTATGTTTAGGGCAAGATGTCAATACAGCATAAATCCCGTGGCATTTTGGTTTTCTTCTGGAGATTAAAGCTGTTTTTTCTTGGGATAAATGCAGCAGCAAAACACAAACCAGCTGATCAAAAAAGCACTTCTGCCATAACTCCAATAATTTCAGGGCACACCAACCGACAGTAGTTTTGCCATTCCCAGTTCTTTTAAGGTTTACATCACTGCACTGTTGCCTTAAGTACGTTTTGTAAAAGCTTGTTTTCGGTTAGGCCAGCTTGCTGACTACAGCCTGGTTGAGAGAATTTAGTTGGTTGGTCCATTTATCTAATGCAGTATACCGTGCACCGCCTCTCTTCTGATGATCCAGTTCAAGGAGCTGGTTGACTTGATCAATTCGGCCATGTATAGTGCTAGAAATAATTAAATAAATAAATGAATAAAAATCGCTAAGGCAAATGGAAATAGAGGCTAATGATAAATCAGAGATAAAACAACAGGTCTTCTTATAAATTTGTAACACTGATGCAGAATACACTTCAGAATTTAAGTTTTAAAATACATCATCCATTCTTACTACATACTGTCACATGTAGTACTGCCTATTTAACTGGAAATCAAATTAACTAATTTAGTGGACTATGCATATATATGTATTATATATAATACTCTACAGCTGCATATCTACAACCCACACATAAAATCTGGAGCAATTTAATGTTAATAGTTCTTTTCAGACAAGGAATCATCTATATCTATATCTATATCTATATCTATATCTATATCTATATCTATATCTATATCTATATCTATATCTATATCTATATCTATATCTATATATCTATATATCTATATATCTATATCTATAAACCTTCATATATTACATATATAAAATACACTACATAAATGTATCACATAAAATTAAGGTAATACCTTATTTGCTCACAGCTTTCAAATATACTAGGCTGCCTCTAAGCTAAGCAAACCCAAAGAACAAATTCAGGACCATTATTTCTTTGTTTTAGAATCAAATGGATTTTTGATCATACATATTTGTTGTTTCTTGTATAGTTTGGCTGCTTTAAACCAATTAATTACTAGAACTAAGAAAGTACATACTTATCCAATATGCACTGCACAAGCAAGCTTTCCACATCAGCTACATCTATGTTTAACTCCTAAAAGAAAAAAAAWATATTATTTTTGCAACATTAAAGCCTTCCCATCTTTATTTTTAATGTAGAGTTCGGTTTGATTACTGTTTCTACAATAATCAGAAAGAAAAAGGCCCCTATTCAAAACCATTTAGAGCTAAATGGAACATCTGTCTTAAGTTCTGCAAATGTTAAGGCCATTCCTTCCTCCGCTCCCCCCMAAAATGCACAAAGCTTTATTACATGCAAGTTTTAACACTACAAGCATAAAAGCTCTAATACTTCATAATATATTTTAAAATGCCACCCATTGTTGCAAGAAAAATCAGAGACAATAAAAAGACTTACAGGAGATGAAAACAATCTTATTGTCGTTTTTTTTTTTCCTTTTGATTTTGTTCTCTTCTGGTTAGAGAATGAAATCTGTGGTTTTGTCTTATAATCTATTTGTTCTACCACTACAGATCCATAATTCTTACAAGACAGATATTTGAGGATATTTTTTAAACAAGAGGGATTCAAATTTGTAATTTTAGGTCCATAAAATCTGTGTACAGTTAGGAATTACGCAGGTTTTCTTCATTTCTCTTCAAGAAAGCACTTCTCTGCACCCAGTGGAATACATTAATTGAGTAGTTTAGAGGTGTATCATTAAAAAAAGCATTGAAATGATACTTGACATTTTGCACTGCAAAGCCATCAGCACTACATTACTGTTTGATTATATTTTAGGGGTCCTATTTCAGGAAGTGCTTTATTTAAGAGCTGTTTATTCACAATTAATCATTTACGTAAGCAAATGCAAGGCTCCACTGGCAATACCTTAGAAATAAAGGGAATATGTATTCTTGTGTAAGGCTTAATTAATTTTATAAGCACTTGTGTTCTGATGTTTCGCAAAAGCTCTGCAAGAGAAGAAAAAAATAAATATTGTAAAAAATAACATTACTTAAAGTTACAAGCCAGTTCCATCTTTGTATCTTTCTATATTCTAACTACCATGATATTGTAAGGTAGTCACGTAATTGATGGCAGTAAGGTTTGCTTTAAACAGAAGGGGAAGAGGTATTTCTAAGAGGTATTTCTGAAACTTCAGCCTGCACAGATTTAACTTCAAGTGATACATTCATGGTTTAACTTAAGGTCAGGGACCAATGGAATAATTATGATGGGGAACTATGAGTTCTTGGACAGAGTGTGCATGAAGTGGCTGGTTTTGCTTAAGACGGTGCAGCTGTTTTGGTAACTTTCATATTATTAAAGTAGTATAAAAGTTAATGCATAAATTAGCATTGCAAAGAAACTCAACGAGCTAGATCCATTTTTACTTAACTGGTTACACAAGGAATGTTCATATAAAGAAAACTAATACTGAAGACTGGATTATGTATCTCAATAAAAGTAACTGCATTAAAACAACTTAGCAAGATATGTAAACATTAAAGCCATGAACACACATTTCATCTCACTAGGCAGTGAAAAAGCTGAGAATATCTCTTTTTTTCCCCCAGATCCTACTGCCAGACCAATGTCATATAATAGGTAAAATTCAAAGTCTCTAGAGTCTTAGGTTCATCTGTCCTCTTGCTTTTTGCTGTCATTCTTTCCGTAAGCATCCATCTCTTTAATTTTGCTGTCTTCCCTACCAGACCTTGAAGTTCACCAGTAGTTAACATGTAACAGTAACAGAGGGGCTATATTTAGTTTCCACTTCTCATCTTCTCTTTCACAAACATGAAGCCTAAGAAAACCATGCTAAGAAAACTGCTTTCATGCAGTCATCCAGCTAACTGAAGCAGCAATATCTASTAAGTCCTACTCTTCAGATGTCAGTAGTCCTTTGAAAAACTAGACACTGTCTGCAAGTCAAGGGACTTTTAAACTCACAAATAAATGATAAGCTGCAAAAGAGACTTGATTTTTGTCTGTTCATGTAATTGATGAACATGTGCTATTGTGTTCCCCTGTTCTACAATGTATAGGTACTATAAATCGATCGTTGCTTTCAACATATACAACTGTTTATCTTATTAAATGTTTTATTGCTACACATTTATTAATGTGCCCTCAATGCACTGTCCACATTTTTGATCTGAAGCAGAAAGTTCATCTTACAAAATAGTGAATATTTTACTGTTGAAATTGGCAAGAACAACCTTTGCAATTAATGAAGGCTTCCTTTAATTCAAACTTTCACCAATGCGAAAAAAAAAAAAAAACAGGAAAAAAAAAGCCACCCAATGTAGAGCATGACATTACAAGAAGTATCTTAGAACACTCATTCTTGCAAGAACTTTCTTCCTGACTCCTGCAATTCACAGCAGTCACTCTGTCTCCTAGGATGGATGTTTCCCCTGACTAACTTCCAAGGAAGAACTTAGTAGAAGAACTGTCTGTAACTAATAATTATAAAGAATATTCAGCACAGAGAAAATAAGTCTTAAAAAATACAGCATAACATGCAGAGAAAGGATTATAATGGCCTGTGAAAATACCTTCAATATGTTCCCTTATGAAGGGATCATCCATGATGTTGCTGTGATTTGTTTTCAGAATCTTCTCAAATTCAGTGATGTCATTATTCTGATAGGCACTTCAGAAAATACAAGATTGCATTATTATTTTAAAAAACAAAATAGTCTCATCATAAAACTTTGTTCTCTATAATCTTCAGAAGGAAAAATTGTTTTCAATGAGATGCCACAGATAAGATCTTTCTCCCATTTCCTATTTTGTGAGCGAGTTCAGTTAGTTCTTTTGCAAATGTGCATTGGTTTCAAACCATTTCAGTTTAATCAGCTCTTACTAAAAAAAAAACCCTAAAAACAGACATTCTTGGACAGTATCATTACTGAAATTTTGGCACAGAGATATACTTCATATAACAAACAGGGAAAGGGGGTTCAGAGGCTTTTTGTCAGTACTGCTTTTAGAAAGCTGAATTCTAAGAAAAAGTAGACTTTTGGGACTAACTGAAAAAAAATTGGGCATAATATTGTTTTATAAATTTATAGYTCATTTTTAGCATCTATAATATTATTTAAGTATTTAACATTGTTACCTAAACGATAGTTACAGAAACAGATGGTTCTCTAAGTGATGGATTTGGGCACCACAAAATCATTCTAACATATGAATGATAAGAGCTGCTGAAACAAAACAATTTTCTTAAACATAATGGTCTCATAAATCAAATCTCKCATCTGATAGGGATAGTCAGTCACAACAGAAATTATACACTAACCAATGAAGCTTACACAGAAATTTAATTATATTAAGCTATGTGCCAATGATCTGTAACCTGATAAAGGTACTGCTCAATACCTGCCTTAAATTTCTGTTTGATATTAACCTTGATTATTTTAAAAAACATGTATTTCTCCTATATAAGTCTCTGTACATTTTCAAATTATTTTTAAACTGGTCAAGAAAGACAGCCTTTAAAAGTGGCAAGAAAAAGAAAACTAATTAAATTTGGAATGTTGATTAATGGAGTTTATAAATGGACTTACAGCAGTGGAGAGAACTATATCATGAGKAATCAATAAATTTACTTCATAATTAAATGGAAATTCAAATAAGTGTATTTTGCTGTTTATTCTAGAAATCTTTCCTTACAACACGCAAACATTTCAATGTGCCCAATGTAGAGCACTGGAAGAACGAAAAACAAAACGGTAATCCTTCCAATTAATTTATCTTCTGCAACTTTCTTATCTATACTGTTTTAACTGCATTATTAATTTTAAAGAAGCCATTATATTCAAATGTCAAGATAAAAGATATCAATTAGGAGCATGAATAAAATCAGATTGGGAAAGGCCATCTGGATCCTTCTGCCTCAAATTCACATGAAGCTATGAAAGTTAAGTAGAAGAGAAATGTCTAAAATGGAATTATTGGAAATAGCCTGTTAATAAACTGCCAAATCTTGTATTCATGATGGTATCAATAATGGACAAGCATCCTCAGTTTCAGAAATTATTTGAATGCATACAATGCTGCAGTATCATACTAAATTCAAAGCAAGATTTGTTCTGACATGACTTGAACTGTGCATTTCAAAATGTAAGCATATATTACCTCTTCTTTCCTTATAATGAAAAGATGGGAAGTTTCTTAAGCATTATTCAGGCAGGATTATTGTGGACAGAAAAGGTTAGCTTTGTAAGACTGCCTTATTTCACTTGGTCTGACAATCTAAATATCTCAAAAGCTCTGGCTTCATATTTGCCCATAAGAAGTAAGGAAGCATTCTTYTGATCTCCATATATTTGAAGGATAAGGGAGATTGCCTGAAAATTCCATTTCATATTCCTGTTAGGAATCTCCTTTAGAAATCACAAAATATTGGCTTTGGTATGAGATGTCAATTATCTCAGTGCTTCATATATAATCAGGCAAACATTACAGTCTAAAGAACTTCATTTTAAGGAAAAATATAATATTCTTCCAATTGCAGAAGAAATTCTCCATAGCAGAAGRTAAACAGTATTTCTTCCTCTGCTCCCTACCTGGTAGATTGTGAGGCATGTCAAAGTAAATAAAGTAATTTCTTAAGAAAAACAGTCTAACAGTGTTTACTTAATATTTAAAGCAAACATATTTKTTAGTTGTGCACAAAAATCCACCTCTCAGAAATATCCAATTCCTGGTTTGTACACCACATTTTTCAATTTTCTCTGAAAAACTTAAAATCTTACCTTACTAAATTCGTCATTGCTAGAATCTCTGGATCATTTTTGTATGGTTTAGCCTACACAGAACAGAAAGTAGACATTCAGATARTAAAATATTTTCTCCTTTATCTTTTTTGATAACTTGCCTATAAATCTCAAAATAAAAAAATCATATTTACAGAAAACAAGTACCTCCTGAGAGTCAAAAGGATTTATTCCAGACTTCATCAGCATGTTTGCTAAGACCAAGTATTTTAAGCAAGTCGTTCTTCTRGGGCTCCCTGATTCATCATAATTCTTGAACGCTTCAAAAAAATCAGTATGTGCCTTTTCAAACTCTCCTTCTCTTAAGTGCATTTTGCCTCCGCATTCTGAAAAGAAAACACAGGATGAAACAAAAAAGGAACATTGTGTGCTTGCCACTGACTAGAATAATTGTACTCAGAAGTTCCTTGCTATTTCTAAATAGATTGCTGAAATATTTTCAGGAGTCCTTTCATTCTCTAAAAATACTAGAAAAAGCACTAGGGCCAGCATATAAAGCTTTGCCATTTCAATAAACCCCTTCCAAAGAAGACAAAAGAAAACTCAGCCCACACTACAAATCTAAAAGAACACCAATCTTTGCAGCCAATAGTTATTTTAACTGTATGTTAAAATACATAAWATTCAAATGGAATTTACCTCAATAAACATCAAAGACAATAAACTTCCTATATTTATGAAATCTTCTTTATGTATTTTGAGTAAAACTACACAGAAAATAACAGATAAACAGTATTTCTCAGTTTATTTTTGAAGTGTTCAGGGGAGCCCAACTTCCGTGCAAGTGCCTACACTAAGAGAAGGAAGAAGATATACAGAAGGAAGAAGGAAGAAGATATACAATATTCTGGAGAAAGTTCTTTTTTTTTTTTTTTTTCCCCCCCAAGAGGTGCAGCATGTTTCCACTATAACTCACCTTTACTAAAATAAATACTATTTTCAACACATCCTAACACTGATGAATTTTAGTAAGGTGAAGCATCAAGCTCAAATTCACAGAAGTAGGCTACAGAAACACAGTCCCTTCCACCAGCAGCCCTGCCAAGCCTGTGCATTTATCCTTTGTTGCCTGCCGTAGTGGTAGGAAACTCTCATCTCCTGCTGCTTCTCCCCTGTGCCACCTTCAGCCAACTGTCCCACTGTGCATCTGCACAAGGGACCAGAACAGCAGTCCTGATGTCCAACAGGGTGAACACTAAATGACAAACCATAGTGACAGCATTTGTAGTTCCCTTTCACATGGGGTTTGTCTGACGCTGAACTTACAGGATCCTCTGCAATATTTTTATAGTTGAAACTGAAAAAAACTCCAAGATTTTCAGGAAACTAACATATGCAACACAAGTTAAATGAGAAGTTCAAAACTAACTTGCCTCTGATAACTCCCATGATCAGTGGATGAGGAATGGCTGACTTGATGTGTAATGACTGTTCATATAGTGCTTTAAGTTTTTTGTTATTCTTCTGTGCTGTATACATTTGAATTTCTAAAGCATAGATTTCCAACAGTTGGGTACCTTTTTTTAGATCATCTTCTCCATCATCAGTCTAGAATAGATTAAGCAATTAATACTGTGAAATTTTAAGAGAACAGTTATTTCATCTTTACATACCGATTATGAACTCTGAGAAACTTGCTGTCAGAAATAAAGATATTCCTAAAATACTGAYATAGCTATAAACAGAAAAGTCAAGGGACTTACCACAGACCAGATTCTGAAGCTAACTATTAACACATCATCAATTTTGTCGAACTAAAATTTTTCCCTATAAAAATTTCCAGAACTTTGCCCTTTATACTTTTCCACTCTCCTTTACGTAAAAGCCTCTTTCAGTATACAAATGTAATGACTGAATATCAGTATAAATTGATAATACATACAACTCTCTTACTCCCTGTAACAAAGTCATTTCCCAGATATTTTAAGTCACTTTCAATGTCAGATAAGGAGAAGTGTACATAAAAAAGCAGAGTAGGCTGCATAGTTTCATTTCCCCCACTCTCCTTCCAAGTGGGCACAARTAATAACTATATTCAGCTTTGACTCAAGCTCACTAGAATCTTCACTGATTTTTAAAATACATGTCTATACTTACAAATGATTCACATGTTCTTTTCATTCCTATGCTTGGCTAAAAAGAAAGTTATCCAGTCTATGATCATTTTTAGTTCATGTTATCAAAGAGATAATTTAAAGTAAGCACAGGGTTTCTTCTGTGTTTAAACTCAACAATGTGTCTCAAAACTCAACAACAGATGTGAAAAAATCACCGTTCTTTGCTAAGCCACACCAATTTAGAAAATAAGGTTACCTGACATGACTGATGCAACTGGCGCAAAATCTTTTGCAACTTTCCATATTCTTCTCTTTCTAAATATAATTTGCCAAGCTGTAAAAGAAAAAAAAAAWAAAAAAAAAAGGAAAAAGAAAGAATAAAAAAGAGTATTAAGGTGTAAGTATTATACCTTACTAGTATAAGTATTAAGGTCTAGTTGGAGGTGTCGCAAACAAAAGCAAAAAATAATAAGTTATATATTTTACCTTTGTGTTTGTCTTAAACCACAATCTATCATTCTTAGCATCTTTCAGAGCTTCAAGTGTTGTTTCATAGAATTCCTGAAGCAAATCCATCTGACATAAAAAATCAGAATTCTATAATTGTAAACAGCAAATTTGTACCTGTTAATAAAGTCAATCTGAACAAACTAAAAGTGCATGTTTGAACTTCAAAACAAGAAAGATAGAGAAATCTGCATGTTACTGAACATCTGTTTTCTTTTGAATTGTAAAAAGAGCTTCTAAAATAACAAAACACTGTAAGCTTGTTCTTCTTTTATGAAATAGGTATTATCATTAGAAAGCATGCTGGTGACAAATGAAAGCCWCCTGCCCATCATCTACAAGCAAGTAGGAAAACCCTTATGTTGTGTAACACATGGCAAATACTAATATACATCACTACTGCTAATTAAGAGAAACAAAAGAGCAAAGAACTTACATATCAAAAAGCATAAGATTTACCAAAAAAGCAGTCAAATGAAAAGATATCTTTCTATAATGCTAACACTGTATGAAACAAGGCCAAAATCTTGAGTGCATGAAACCATTTCCTTCAATAAAAAAATGAAAATACAACATTTGAAGTCAAAGTCAAAGCACTGAGTATTTCCCTGAACAAAAGTTCTATAGAGAATGTGCTAGTACTGTTTATGGCCACTGCTCTTTTTGGCAGCAGGGATAACATCTGCAGCTACATGTCAGCTTAAAATTTCCAAGTTGTCCTTCCAGGTCCTGGCTCCARCTGCCTTTAGACTCAACTCTGCCAAAGTTGGCAAAGTTCAAGTCAGTCCTGAAGACTTGAAAGTAAAGTGCCATTCATCTATTAAACCTTCCCTGGTTGTATGTGGTAGGTCAGGAATTGCAGCAGTAATGACACAAGAGTCATTGCTAAAGACCAATGACCCTCCACGTGTTGGTGCTATCTCCAGGTGGTCAGTTAAGGAAACATCCAAMTATCTGTAAAGCTTCAATGACAGCAAAAAAAGAAAAAAAGATGAGCTGTGGATCTATGAACAGCTACTTAGCTTGCACAGTCAATTCAAAGACATGATATCTACCATCAACATGTCGTTGCAGATTTTTTTTCAAGTAATTACTTAATTACAAATTACATTTGAGATCCCATATGCTGTGTGTAGCTATCATGCTAAAATATTTTACAGGATGGACATTCTAGATGAATATTGTCAAACAATATTCAGTCTGATTTAATAATAAAAATGTTATAAATTTATAAAAAATCATTATGCAGTTGATAGAATTCATAAAATGTGTGAAATATATTTTAATATGTGACAACAAAATAATACTGCACATGTTCTCTAATAAAGTCAAAAAAAMCAGACAGCTATACACAGAAGTCACAGTTAAAAATGTGAAGAGGAAAATCATCAAAATGAAAGAACTGATGATCTAACCTGCTTAGAAGTAGAGATATAATCAAGAATAGAATTGATGGATTTTTCAGAATAATTCCTTGTAACTGCACTCCGTATGTAGGTCAATAGCTGCTTATATCTGTTCATCATTTCAGGAAAGTTAGTCTATAAAGAAAAAAAAATCACTATGAACTTTTGCTTTAATAATTAAAAAAATCAAACTATATTTTGCAAATACACAAATATAAACAGTTTGTAACACAAGCTGAAATCTGACAACTGACAGCATAACAAAAAATACTGAGTTTATAAAAGAAGTTCTAAAAAGAAAAAATCTATTTCCAAAATTTGATATAATCCATTCAATAAAAAAGTATCTTTAAGAACAGTTCTTAAATCCAAAGCTTTCTAGAAACAGTTTTTCTCTTTCTCTAGAAAAGTCATTTTTTGATTAATGTTGGTAGTTTATTTACAAACTTTGATTTCACACATACAACCTAGCAACAGTTAGGGCATGATACCTCAACAAGGACGGACTCTCAGCCTTTTAGAGAAACTCAACTGACTACAGCCGCTGGCTGTTTACGTTTTGCCTTTCATCTGCAACCACAACATAATTTCCTTGCCATATCTGCAGTAGCCACAAAATGTTGCAAAGAAAATGTGTCCTGGCAGATTTTGCTGCCATAGTCAAATAATAAGAGCTATAGGTTATATCTGTATTTCAGCCATTTACTCGTAAGTGATAGCTGTAACTTACCAATTTAAAGTTTATCTTAATCATCTGCTTCAGAGCTTTGAACCCCCATTCACCTTTTTCACCTTCAAGTTCTAAAACCTGAAACAAAAGAATTTTTAAAAGCATTGGAAATGATTTTTCCATTTGCAAATAAATTTGTATCCCTTTTTAAAACACACACATGCTGTACATGCCTTTTTCCCTGCTTTCTTCTTTACAGAAATATTCTATTCTGCACTGTTCTCCAATTTTACTCTTCCAGAGTATGGCTGAAAAAGTCAGGGGTGTGCATCTTATTAGCTTTCATATCTATCTTGATGGAGGGAGTGTGATTATAGATTGATAAAGATATCTGTAGATTCTTTTATTATCTCATATCAAACACTAAACTCTAAAGCCAATCCACAAACACAAATGCACAAAAAGTTGTAATAAATAAAAAGACCTAAACTATTTTCAAAGTTACACTTCTGTATTTCTTGTCATATCAAAAAGAATTCCAGGTTACAATCTTTAAAGTAACATACATAATGTGTTGTAAACAAAAATGTTAAGAAGTTTTAAAGTCATATATATGTATACTTAAACCAAAAGATGCAAAAATCTACTTTTTCCTTAASAAGTAGCAGCTAACATATTGCTTTCTGGTGGCAGTCTGCAAACATAAAATAAGTTTCAGAATCAGATTGTGAACCAAATATAATCCATTATGTAAGACACTGGGAAAAAAGCCATTTGATTTTAAAAATGGAATAGATTAGATTTCTATAGCTGATGCAGGAAAAGATTCTTAGAACTCTTTAATTAACTTAGTAAGTTTTGAAGATCAAAAARAAGTTTTGCTATAAAATAGGACCACTCTAGCTTTCTGTTTATGCTCCATAAGTGCAGTCCTGAAAAGACAAGTCAGTCAGGAATTTAAGTAGCCCAATGTTACACTTAGCATGTTATTTTACTAAGTTAAACTATAAACATTAATCTTAAAATTCTAGAAAATAACCGAAAAGGCAAGCAAATATGTTTAATGTGGATTTTATACAATTTCAGCACAAGAGAATCAATTAAAAAAAAAAAAAGAATATAAAGATTGAAAACCTTTTGAAAACTGCTTAGTGCTGCCTTAGGATCATCTTCTTTCAAAGCTTTGGAATTGTAGTATTGATTTTCCAGATCCACATTTGGTTCAGAATTACTGTCTTCAGAATATTCCTAGATTTTAAGAGAAAAAAAAAGAACAATTATCAGAGAAGAAAACAAAGGGTCAGAACACCTCTTTCACTGAAATGGAGAAAATATAGTAAGCCATATTCCTCAAGCTGAGGCAAAGGACAGATATATTAACAGAAAATGCTGAGTTTCAAAGCATGTAACATAYAGGCCTCATAAAATGATTTTATCACTCTCTGACATTATCAGGGCAATCTCACTGGTTACCAACACTTTGAACAGATTTCTGGCTAGACTACTAAATGCTGTATTTTATGCTCTCATGGCTGGATGGACTTCGCTTTTATGGTAACTGCAGATTGTATTATTAACATTCAGCCAATTTTGGTGTTTAATGACAGAGGCCTAACACCATATGTCATTTCTGCACAAGGAGCAAACAACCTGACCACTAATCTTCCATTAAGGCATTACACTGTGGAACCAATACTCTCCACAAAAAAAGATCTCAACTGAGTTTTCATACAACCAATGATTCAGCAATGGARGGTATAAAAAGTTTCCATGAATCTCTAATCTTCCTTTTTACATCATGAAGACTCATAGTTGTCTATGGAAATAATAATAATAAAAAAGAATAATGATGACAGCCCCAGCTGCTTCTTTGCTGAGAAGAAGGAAATGAGTGGGAGAATGTTAAAGTTACTACCAAGGGGAGGAGGGTAGAGTGAGGGCACAAAATAATTTAATCAAATAATTATCCATCATGTACAGCAGCACCAAACAATTTGCAGAATTTTCTTCTACCAATTATTATAATCTTTTTTTTTTTTTTTTTTAAAGGACCCTGGGGCTTCTTCTGATAAAAATAAACTAGACATTTGATCTTCTTTTGCTGTAGGACAATGTTGCCATGCCTGAATTACAAAACACTAAACTCAAAAACTCAAATAATAAATGGATTTATTTGAAGTTTACAAGAATCATAGAAGTATTTCACATTTCTGCATTTTTAAGCCAACTTCTCTCAACAATATGCCTAACTATTAGGAGAACTGTTTAACAGATTTTGTATAAATCTCATAGTGTCATGGGAGTAATTTTCCCTTATAAAGAAAAAAAAGAACAAAACACGGTTGGGTGGCCTACTTTAAGATGACACTTCCTCTTTTACTTTACTTCCTCCTCTGCACTATAAATATTTATTCTTTTGTTCATTTGTATATTGCTAACATTAATGGAATCCTTCAAAACCAAGGGAAAAAAAAGAAAAAAAAAAAGATAAGGCAGAAGTTTTTAAAATTAGCTCTCTTCTCTCTATAGTGCAGGTAGATTTTTCAAAAAGTCTAACTTCTCTTAAGTTTTGAATAGGAAAATTAATTATAGCAACTTATAACCGGCTTCAAAAACCCTTGAGAGATTTATCTTTCACYATGGAGGCCTTGCTGCCAGCACATAGCACCTGTTTCAGTTTCTCACGCGTAGATGAATCGCCAAAGTACACGTTTATTTATATACTTACTTAAAGTATACTATTTACTAAGAAATCAATGGACTTAAAAGCCTCCTGGATTGCACAAATCTATTTTCCCAAGGAACTACACAACCTAACACTGAAAGCTTCAAAAACAGGAAGCAAATAATGTATCACATTCATTCACTGGTAAGACTTGCACCTTGGTTAGCCTGTGTTAATAAATTCTTTACCCCATTGACGCATCAGAGATAAAGCAACTACAACACAGATAAGATGCCAAGTGCTGCAGCATGCTGGGCATCGCATGAAGATATGCACTTAAATTTATCTTCTTAAGCTTAAATAGCCCAGGGCGGAAGACACCTGTACTCAGCTGATGCTTTGTTTCTACTAGACCTGAACAATGGGGGAATATTTTTGGCTTAAGTATCTATTTGTAAAAGATAAAAGGATGGCAAACTAAATTAAATCCTTTTCAGGAACAATGTGCTCTATTAGCCTAAAACAAAAAACTTTTTATCTCAGCTCTGGCAATYATTATGGATGTGGACATGCCCGGGATGTCTTTATTCAGCTCATTTTTTCCCCCTGGATGCTACTTAAATACCCCATAAAGCTATTTTCATAATAATATTCACATATAACAGAATAAATGTAAAGTCTAGAGAGTAATTTTTCCTAACAGAATTTCTTTCAAATGCAGCAAAGAAGTGTTTTATGTCACTATGGCTGTTTTACCTTCATTTGATGCTTACTTGGCTCACTTCAATTTTATGATGTTACTGACTGAAAGCTCTCCAGGAGACGGGCCTTCCCTATTTCAGGAATTCTGCTTTTCTTCATGGCACACAGACCTAGACCTAGACAAAGACCTAATGGAAATGCCCGAGTTGAATCCCTTTCAATTGAAGGGAGAGAATTCATGTTTAAATTCAGGTTTAAAGCAATGCTTGCTCCAAAATAATGGTTTACTCCCTTCTGAAATAGGTTATTAGCAGGATACATGCATTTGTGAAGACTGCCCTACACAGAATATAGTGTAGGAGTTAAGGTACATGTCCAGGCAGGTGAAGTTTTATGCATTTAGGAGTGGGGTTTACTTTCACAGATAGCAAGCTGCTGAGCAAATCACCACTGCAACGTCAGTTTAGGGAACCTGCACTGCTATTCAGATGCACCATAAATTTGCCATAGTATTTTTAAAATATCTGTGGGGAAAAAAAAAATAAAGAAGGAAAGGAAAAAAAAAAAGATTGAGGAGATTTTTCTTCATCCAAAAATATTTAATTGAATGAAAAACCACCGTTATTTAGCTTTAACTTAACTAGATGGACAACAACAGGAATAAACCTTTTTGCACCCCTCCAGAGAGCTCAGGTGTAACATGTCTTACACATCTCAGCACTACACATCAAGTAAATTTGGAAAGATCAGGCCTGTTCATAAAGCATAAGGCCACTTTATGTCTTGTAGTTAATACAAGATGAAGCAATAAAATATCTTTATTGCAGTCAAATCCAACATCAAGTGAGATTAATAAGATCTATTATCAGACTTGAAAATACGATTTGCAGACCGACCAGAACCTCACACTGTTATATGCTTTCCAAATAGAGTCTCTGCCTCAAGGCATTTACAATTCAGGTATCACAACAGATTGTTTTAAAAACAATAGGTAAGTATACAAACTGCTTTAAAGGGGTTACTCTAAAAGATGTATTTAGATATAATGTACCTAAAGAAAAGTTTAAAATCAGGAACTAAGTACACCGAAGTGAAATTGAAAACAATCCGAAGTAACAGCTCAGTCGTTTAGATGCTTCATCTCAATTTAAGTATCAATGTTAATTTTATAAAGTGCTGATCAGTTCAGAAAGAGGAGTGCTCTGTCTCTTTTTTTGAAGCACGTGATGAACATAAAGAGCATAACAATATTTTGCTTTTGCCAAAAGCAAAAGGAAAGAAGGAGGAATGGAAGAGTATGAAGCTGTCTCCTCAAATTTCAAGTTAAGGAGAGGGGAAAGAAAAAAACTTCCACAATTCAACAGCTTTTATGAAGAAAATTTGTTTCATAAAACAATGCACTGGCAAAATAAAAATGAATAAAAATTCTGTGTTAAGAACATCGAGTTTTAAAAAAGCATTACCAGATAACTCCAAATATCTTCACTACATCATTTGAACCTAATATTTTGCTTAGGGGAAAAAAAACCCACCTAAACTCATAATTAAAACTTCAAGATATAAAATGTACCTTTGTGCTATATTTTAGCATGAGCTGATATGAAAAGTTACAGACCTAAGTTTCTAATTTTTTTAAGTATTCTTTTTGATGAAGATTCTGGTGATTTTGCTTAAATGCTTATTAACACTATCAGTCGAAATTAAAAGTGAGTGTAAGTCTGACTACAGAGAACTAATCTCTGGGGGAAAAAAAAAGGTTGCAAAAAATTATTTAAGTATTGCTCCACTGAAATCCAAATTCTGGATTTACACAGTTACAAAGTTAGTTCTATCACATCACTTTCTGGGGCAATAAAAATACTCTACTAGCTCAATAGCTCAATTCAGATGGAAATAAAACATCTGATGTAGCTCACTGACTGGGATGTAATTCTTTCAAACAATTTTAATAAAAGCTAAAGTACCACTCATTGAATGCAATTTACTGATCTTTATTAAATTACATACTGACTTTTCACAAAATTCACTTTGTGTAGTAAACAGCTTTAAAACATTAAGCCTCAGCTTCTACAGTGAGYACATACAGAAGATAATTCATCTCCATCAGCTTTATTCATGAAATTTAGGGCATGGATCCATTCATAATTTCTTCAGCAGCACTGACAGTGCRAGAGCACGAGCCCTCCTGAACCCTCTTTCTTTGCTGCTTCTGGTGCTGGCAGCCCCTTCTCAACCTAAACTGCAGTGTTTATGCATCAGTCCTGGTGATGACTGATGCTGAGGTAGTTGAGACAACAGGCCGAMAGTCACGCTGACACATCCCATAGGCTGGCGAGGTACAGCAGCAGAGCAGGTAAGCCGGGGGACACGAAAACCTGCTATGGTATCAGGAAACTGTAACAGGAGCCTTTGTCAATGTGGTCTTGTGAGATTACTTAAGAGCGTGGCACTATACGAACTTGGGTGCTGTAACACTATCAGTGACATTCAACTGTACATTTGTGGCATTCTACCAGAAAAGTGACACAGTAAACTGACAAACACAGAAAACCACAGAAATCAATATTTTGTAAAAGCTACAGTTCACTAGGTCCTAATTCTCATGTCTCCCCTCTTCTCTAAGGCTTTTCTGTAGTCTCTTCAATAAATACATAGTAACAACCTAAACGACTGGTTTCTGGTATAACAATACAGAAAAACACATAAAAATGGTTTGGCTATTTTAGTTCTGGGCTAAAAAAAAAAAAAGGTAAGAGTAACTATATAGAACACAACCTTCAGGTCCAGAATGTTTATTCCACTTGACTTGTTTCTGTGTTCAGCTGTTCCCGAGAATAAATCCGGCAAAACTTGGTTTTACTCAGCTCATTACTGTGCTTCAAACCAAGGCATTCAGGTCTCTAGGATTTTGAGCAAGGATCTTGTATTTTGCAATAGCAACAGTGACATGGGCTATTTGCACAGAAAAATGCTCACATAAGGTCAAGCGAACCTCGCCTCACCCCTGAATATAGCTGCTTAATAAATAAGTCTACTATTTTGCCAGATAATTTTATAATGAGCATGCACTGCTTCCACGTAGATCATATATGTTGACACCAAGAGTGACCAACCAATTGCCATCCTAGAACTAACTACAACTTTCTTTGCTTCTGTTCTTCTTAGACCACTTGGCCCTAGGACAAAAAGCACTGAAAAGTTTCTGTGCGATTCTGCCACATGAATATAAAGAAAGCAAATGGACTAGAATGTAAAAAAAAAAAAAAAAAAAAAAAAAAAAAATAAAAAAAAAAAAAAAAAAAAAAAAAAAAAAGAAGAGAGATAGTCTGAGAGGGTGAAAATCAAGAGTGATTTGTTAAGAAGCCTGCAATTGCTCAACCATGCATTCAACCAGGAATCCTTGTTTTCTTCTCCCTGTTCCAGGTCTCTGCAGTTCTTCACTAACTGCGAGGCACCTCCTCCTAGTGCCTGCTGGCTCTCACAGGGGCTTGTAACAGTCACTTACTGACACTGGGAATAAGCAGCCTGTGAAGTAGCTTCAGGAGTTTAGATCTGCCAGTGATTTGCAACCRGGTCAGTACATTTCCATGGAAAGACAGTGCTGTTTGTTTTGCTTTATTTCTATGCAGAAGCTGAAAGATGTACAGAAATGAGACAGGTGACTGGAGAAAGAAAAAAATTGGTATTATGACATATTTCCTTCTTTTCTAAGAAATCAGATTAGGATAACTGGCATCCAATTTACTCCTGTTTAACACTCAACTGCAGACCAAGTCTAAGCAAGTTCTGTTCTGAATAAAGGGCTAAACATTTTTTTTTGGGGGGGGAGGGGGGGGGAGGGGAGGGAATTGAACTTACACCATGTATCAACTATCGGATGCAAAGAATTTATAGACTAACTACAAGTCATTCTCATTGCCTCAATACTTCTTTTCGAGATATTATGATAATGCACAAAATAAGCCCAAAAATATACTATTTCTGTGTTTACAGGTGAGTGAAGAGAATTCACAAGATTTTAGGACAGACACTGGACCTAGATAAGATATTCAACAGGATTTAATTCAGAAAACAATCTACATCATGTCTTCTGCAAAGCATATTTTTGTTCAATTAAAGAAAAATCTTAGAGCAATGCAGTTAAACATAACAAAGAAACATAAGAGCCGATCTGCTTTATTTTATATTTCCCAAATTCTGAATACTCATTTCCTCACCACTCTCATGCAAGCTATATATAGATAGGGGTTTTTTTGTTGTTGTTTAAATGATGCCAATACTGAAATATACTGAAATACTGAAATTCCTGAAAGGAGAAACCCTAAGTGTTTTGAAAGCACTTTCTCCATTTAAATAAGATCTTTGATCCTGACAGACTTGTAGCCATCTCCCTGGGGTAAGAACAGCTGGTTGTTTATTGGATCCGTACACAAGTCTTCTACTAAAGTGACTGAAATAATGCACCTATGTAATATCCATATTTGTTGCAGAACAGTCAAATCTCTCAGCAAACAGATTCTGGCTATCCTTCCTCCAGGTGAGTTTTAAAATTGAACTTCAGAGTATAAAAAGATATCTCCCTTTGAACACCGCAGACAATTTTTATACGTTTAAAACAAAGCTAAAAACAAGAAAATATAAACAGCTGTCATCGTGCCTGGAAGAAGCACCTCCCAGAGAAAGGCTGCATTTAGTCTCAAAGTCAATTCTAAACATAGCTCTCTGCCAAAGACTGCAAGGAAAGATGGTATTTACGGTGGTCCTTTCCTCTTTCTCCTTCTCTATCCTCAAGCTGAAACTAGTAAGAAAACTGYACTGGAATCATACGACACATCCAACAACTCCAATATAGAAATTAAAACTGTTTTTCATAAAGGCTAGTTAACATTATTCTGTTTAYTGAAGCATAAAGAGGAATAAATCAGGTTATAATCAAAGCTGTCACTGTACATTATTCTAAACTTCCGAGTCTATCCACCCCAYTAAATATAAATGAAATTCATTGCTGATATTAGGATCTCCAGCAGACAGAGCTTACTTCTGTATGAGCAACCGAGGCCTTTCAAATGCAAATCACTTGCCTCCTAATTCAATGAAAAACTAGGCAAAAACAGTAAAATATGACCTGAAAAAGYGTAATCACCACTTGTTTGCCACAAAAACTGTAATAACCACTCTGATTATTAAAAAGGACGATGAAGCTGAGAAGGGAGTTCAGACTTTCAGCTCACCTGTCATTTCAAGAGTGAAACTTTTGCATACAGGTAGAGATATASCTGACTAGTTGGCTCGACATAATGTGCAAATCCACATTTAAAGAGGAGTAGACACAGCCCCTTCTGATAAAATGTAATGAAATTAAAATTCTCAATATGAAAATATCTCAATCAAGGCTCACTATTCTAAATTCCGCCATCCTTTCCCTGACTATTTCTGCAATTTCTATCTCCTACTCCTTCCAAAATACTCATTCACCAAGACTGAAGTGTGCTCATTTGTTTCTAGCTCTTTACTTGTCTGAGTATTTTGCCCTGAACTCAGTCTTTTGCTTCAAACCTTTGAATGGAGCCTTTAAACTGAACCTGAATAACATGAATCCTCTCAGAGTCTCCTCTTAATTTAGTTAGATTTACATCAACATAAAAAAAAAAAAAAAAAAAAAAATCAGGCCTTAATTTAGGAGAAGGTTTAGCTATTTTCCAAAACAGTTTTGCTGAGCACTGTGATCACAGACCTACGCATATTAAAAACAATATTTACGCATGGTCCGTCAGTTCAAAAATGCAAAAACTAGTTTAGCTGGAATATCCTTAAATTCTAATTCTTTCTACCATCTGGTATAAATCCAAATTAGATCTACATGTCTGGTTTATTTAAAGATATCATTTAAGCATTCTTTGATGTTTTGCACTAGAATTACATACTGAAACAGAAAATTAACAGGTTCCTAATTATTATGAGCAGTATTTTTATATTTTGGAAAGGTTTGAGATAGTGCTAAGTTCCATCAGAAGTAACTACTGTTAGCAGCTGAAATTTGCCATCAACAATAAGTTTCAGGATGGTTTTTACTGTGAAAAAKAAAGTACTTGACACAGAAAGAAGAAAAACATATGTTAATATTTGGTGAAAATGATGCAACTCTTTTAAGCTTGGAGCTGCACTGACTTATTTCAGTTTGTAGACAGAGAGATTTAAATACTGAAAAATATCATTCTGATGGTTTCTCTACAAAATTCTGATTCTCACCCTGTATACATTCTGCTGTGCTTTGTATTCATTTGATGGTATCACATGCAAAAATAAACCCAGTATCTTAAACTGGGATACAGATTTCAGCATTAATAAAAAAAAATGGAAACTTACATTAGAACAAATGGATAAACACTATTCTTACTAGTTTTAACGTATTTCATTCAGGAAATCTGTCATAAAACACTGTGAATTCATACACAGCAGTRAAGTGGAAGGCTAATGGCACTTGGAATACTGGCACACACTGCTCAGAGGGCTAGGGTGATCACATATATCAGACAAGCACTCCCATATCACTTTAAAAAGTCAAAAACTAAACCARGCCCTTTTACTCTGTAACCAATATATCCAGCCATACTGAGGAGTTCATAATAAAAAATGCACAGAAAGTATTTGAAGTTTGGCAAGACTTTTAAGTTAATTCTCCAGTAGTAATAATTATTAAATCATTCATTACCAAGCAAGTCTTCCAGAAAATGAAGCGTCTGGGGTTTATTTAGTGAAATTGCAGCAACAGRAAATATAGTTTTGGCTAAAATAAATAAGTAAAGAATATCGAGCCTCAATCAAATGAAGTTCTTCTAAAAAAACCTAAAAACCCTACACAAGACTGAGAAAAGCAACATAAAAAAACAAATAAAGATATTGAGTGATCATATAAGATAAGAGTAACAGAATTATATCCAGCTAGCATAGGAAGCATCCTTTGGTGCTTCCAAATGCAACAACTATTGAGTTTACTCCTTTTCTCCTATGGCATTTTATTCATTAGAAGCAACTTGCTTTTAATGATTTCATAAAGAGTTGCATTGCATCAAAACAGTCACATCACGGTCTAAATTTTTTCCTGGGTAAATTGCTAATTCCTCAGGTGCTAATTGCAAACAGCATTTTTTTTTTCTTCTGTCAGAGCTTGGAACTAAAGCTTCTAAGGAAATAACACGGATATATCACACATTATTTAAAAAAAAGAAAAAAGGTTATTAAAGGAGGGTACCCCAACCCCACCGAGGAGCCGAGGCGGCAGCAAAGCTAAGGACAAGGGCAGCCCTGGCGGGTGGCCCCAGGGCTCCTGTCTCCCCCCGGGTGAGCGCAGGGCTCGGCCGGCCCCTGCCCGACACCTCCTGCTCCGGGGGAAGCCGCCAGCTTCACCCGCGCCCCCCGACACCCCTGCGGAGCCCCCGGCCTCGCCGGGGCGGGAAGGGGGGCCCGGCCGGGGCCTGGCTCCCCGCCGGCGCTGCAGCCGGTGCGGAGCGGCGGCGAGGCCTGCACGCCCCGCGCCAACGGGAGCTCCGCCGCCCAGCGCAGTGCCCGGGGCCCGCCGCGGCGCCGGCCGCCCCGCTCCC